>NC_061091.1:59511788-59556788 GCF_015104395.2 Macrobrachium nipponense
TCCTTTTCAGATTCACAGATCAGGGAAGATATTTTTTTCTTTTTATTTTGACCAAACATGTGTGTCCGTAACAACTTACTTCAGCAACTGAGCGTACTTGGCTTTTAGTATGCGTTCTCTCTCACTAAATTCAGCATTTCCTTGAACACTATCTTCTTTCGTGCATGCACAGACAAGTATTCACCGAATACAACTGCGCTAGGTTGTTTGCTTTAAACTTCATTGCAACTTGATTGATGCTGAATTGAATATTGAAATTAGGCCAAAAGGCCAAGCACTAGGACCTATAAGGTCATTCAGTGCTCAAGAGGAAATTGACAGTGAAAGGTTTGAAAGATGTAACAGGAGGAAAACCTCGCTGTTGCACTATGAACCAATTGTTAGGAAAGGGTGCAAAGAAAGAATATGAACGGAAGTACAGTAAAAACAAAGAGAGGGGTTGCAGCTAGGGGCAGAAGGCATGTTGCAAAGAACCCACAGTACTGATGGCACTCGGGGAACTCTGTGCCGATTGTTGCGTTGATACCATTCCCATTTTTCCTGTTCTAGGTCTTGGTACTCCTCCGAGTTGTCCTCGACTCTTATTCTCCCCTATTCATAAGAACCTTTTCCTCTTCAAGACCTTTTCAGAGCATTGTTTACAGCGCCCTAAACGTCTTCCTTTGGCCTTCCCAGAACTTACTTTTATCGTGTTACCTCACTTCCGACCTACTAATGCATGCAAAATTTAAATTTTATTACTCATATTTCATTACCTCTAATCTGTGAATATTTTTAATAACCAGTTTCATGAGCCATTAGCGGATTAGAAGAAATTGGAACTTTTTTTCACTATTAACAGAATACCGTCCAAATCCCCTGCTGTAAACATCCGCTTGAAGATTTCACTATTAATAGTCAGTTTCTCAGCTTCAAAACTAACGACTAAAAAACTGTTTACAGGACAGGTCTCAAACTTTCTTCAATTTTGATCGAATTGGAGATTTATACAGGTAACGACTTCAATAAGCCTGGGAAATTTTGGTGAAAAATTCCATTTTCCCATATTAACAAAAGCTACACTATATTCACTTGATTCTTTAAGGAAAGTTATTAGAGACTCCCCGACCGATTATCCTCAACTGGGAAAATTGGGTCATTTTAGAGAAAAATCTTAACTTACCCTATACTACTATAATCATTAATCCATCATTACTGTACTCCCACACTACTTAAATCAACAATAAAACCAAAAAGGGTAATGTGCTGCTATAATCCACTTATGTAGTGTCAGCTACCGATTATTAGTACCAGAAGTCGTTCAGGTCTTTGCATTACAAAAAGTATTCCCAAAAGAGCAATTCCAAATACCCCAGCAGCTCCACATTTCATTGATCATTAACTTACTCTTGGTGCACTTCCTCAGGCTACTAGATCTGGCGGAGTTATAGTCCTCGTCGGAATCGGAGGCAGCAAGCTGACACTGCCTATTGTTAACGCTGCTGTTCGGGAAGTAGACATCCGAGGGGTATATCGTTACACAAATTGGTAAGAATTAGCTATGACTTAAATTCAATGCAAGACGGGTTCTTCCCATGTTTACTACTAGTGAAGTGTATGAACTGGCAATGCTATTCATTACTAATATTTGTATGCTAACAACCATCATGCAACATTGCCTTCAGCACTGGACCTTGGCTAAAAGCATGAGTACTTTTTATTACCTTATTATAGAGAAACTTCTGCAAGTTTCCCCTAGAACTCAAATCCATTCTTTCCTTTCCAGTTACCCAACAGCCATCGACATGATCGCAAAGGGTATAATTGACGTGAAGCCTTTGATCACACATCGTTTTAGATTCGACGAATTTAAGAACGCCTTCGAAATTTTCAGAGCTGGTACAGATGGGGCTATTAAGTGCATGATCTCTTGTGAATAGCGAGCAAGTTGACGTTGTTATTAACTTCCATTCAACTAGGATATTTTCACCTATGGTTGTCGCTTTGCGTTCTTTAACACTGTTCAAAACTGTGCTCTTTCTGGAGATTGCAGAAAAAATAATGCAGCTAAACGCGAGTGCAGGGAAGATCCAACTTTGAATAGGAACGTTTGACTCGTGCAGTCACTGTAAATAGGGTTCTGCTATGAAATTGCCTGTAACTTCTAATTTTATCAAGGATAACACCGAGTAATATTGGTTTTATTTATATTCCACCACAGAGTATAATTACTTTGAGTAAAAACAGACTGTAGCAACAGCTCTCATTGTAATCTATACACGTTCTTAAAAAAAGAGAACTTGAAGGAATTGCTACCAATAAGGCTACTGATACAATTGTCAAATATCTGTTACTTCAAATTCGTGCAACTTATTCCTGTAACACTTAGCAATTCTGCGGGTCTTCTCGAAGACTTCTCAAACCTTATTATGTTCACATTATTGAATTTCATGAATCTGATAAATACAGCTAAAATGGGCTTTGATATGAGAGCAATATGATGTTCTGTTTTATTGTTTTACTCAATTCAGTACATAAATCTTGTCCCCATAAACAATGTGTTCGAAGTAACTAACGTAGCATTCACTCCATCAATTTTCACTGAACGGCTGGACATAATTGCATCACAAAGCACCTTGACCCCTACCACACCCATATTCATGTACTGTCGTTCCACTTACGTCATTAGCTAACAGAACATCACAAGTTTTCATGTTTAACTTGTAACTAGTACATAACAGAATAACCAATACCATTCATTGTGGCTTTGTTAATTTCGTTGCCATTATTTCCTGGACTTAAATTGGCAAAGTTTAGTTCTTAAAAGATTAGATAGAAAGGAATCCCGGGTTAAAGATTTGTCATTAATCAAGCAACTGCTTATAGATTGTACTATCAAAAGTACTAGAATGGTACGTATAAAAAAATATTGTAAATATGACCTAATAACACATATACCTAAACCTAAATCCCAGAGTTGGGTAGAGCTTTGCGAGGCAGCCATCCCGCCTCACAGAAAAATTAATGAGCTACTAATTCAAAAGCATAAGATTTTAAAAAATAAATGCTAACCCTATCACAATATTTCTACATATATAAATTAGATTCCCTCAACATTGGGTCCATCTTTAGAACCACATGCAGAAAATATGTATGATTCATGGAGTATATTGCCAAAACATTTTCCGCTCTCTCATTTTGAATACTGTCATTGCTTTTATTACCAATTGTATAACTGCCTGATTGTTCAGAAATAGAACATTTGAAAATACCCTGTATGCAGGTCACCATTTACAAAAACTGAACAATTATTGAGAAGTTAAAAAGGTTTGAATATATCCAAAGTACAAATTCTCAAAAACCGTTTCAAAACCGCATTGTAAAATTGGCTTTTGCCTTATTCAGCAAGGTTGCTAAGCAGAACAATCTAGGCAACTATGACAGCCCGCTCCAAAAGATTCAACCGAATTTATTTTACCCAGTTCCTAGATAAGCCGTTTTGAAAACCACTGATGGGGATTAACCAGTTTGGGAGAAAAAGAAGCATCAAACAGATTTGAAGTGACCAAAGCAAACCCACAGCTTAGCTGTTCAAAAGCCAAACACTATTGGTGGATATTAGCCAGGCAGCTAGTACTTGGAAACTCCCTTGGAGGTTTCACTGATATCACTGGAACAGCAGAAACGACGTCGTCGTAAACATTCAAACTTCCCCACATCCAGTGCGCTCTGACCAAAATTTGACTGTAAAACTAGTTCTTGTTCCACTAAATTACGTTAAGATTACAAAATTCAACTTGCTATGCTTATATGGAAAAATCTAGTACCTAGTAACACTACAATTTACTCCCAACCCTTACAAATTTATAAATACACTTCTCATGCACACACACCTCAACGACAACACCAAGCTGTTCACACATAAGCTCGCGACACAACGTTTCCTACTCAAAGCAAGAATACTTCCCATTATCATTTTGCTTATCTTTTAATCATACGGACCCAATATCTTTCTGCTGCATCTGACTCAATCCTAAATCAATTAAATACACACTTCAAACTTTTCTTCAGAATGATTTTCAGTAGAGATTCAACACTCCTTGACAATCTACATCCTTAGTTGTTCAATGTCTTGTGAAGCGCTTTGTACAAACAAAGTAAAAACTACTGCAAATACATGGGCCTTTAAGGGAATTCTTTTCCGTATAATTACAAATCTGTGGAAGGTAGGAACAAGTTCTGTAGTATCATTTTCTCCCTAACAAGCCAATTTCGAAAATTAAGTTCTCAAAACTCTTACATCAGAGATGCTCATTGCAAACTATACAAGTCACTAATACATTGTTTTAAAAGAATTTATGACACTTCCTACAATACTCAAAACTATAAAGCACTAATGTTATTTAAATGGCAGCAAAATAAGCAACAATGAAAGAGGCGCCAGAGATTGAAATGAGACACTGGAAACAATTATTAACTATTCATTGTATTCTGTTGTTTTTTAAAACAGTTGATCAATGTGATTAATGACTTCAATTCGAATTTGGTAACAATTATTTTCTCAAACATTGTAAAAAATCTTTCCAATGTCTCATTTAAAACAATTGTGTCCTATTTTGTAGTTCTATGTTCTCTATTACCTATTTTTACCCTACTTTTGCAACAACTCTAGAGAGGATACCAGTCCATCTTCATCTTTTTAAATGTGTAAAACATAGCTGGATTTTTACTTTTGTACCCCCCACAATTGTGCCTACTACTTCCACTTTTTCAACCTCTAGTTCTAATACCATATCTTACACATTTTCTGTGGGCCAGGACTCAATGACATTTAGTAATTCCATTGCATCTTCAAATCGGACTGTTTAAAAGAAAACACACTTCAAACCATTACGCAATTTCATAAACCAATCTTAAGCAACAAATCTACCTGGTTTAACTTGGAATTTCACTTCACTTTATGCAATACAATAAATGAAGGAGAATCAAAATTTCACAAAAAATTAAATATTTGTTTCTGAATGGACATACACTGCATGTTTCATATTGATGAACCAGACTATTGCTTACAAGATGTACAGAGTAGTTTACAGTTGTAATGCAGAAAATTTTAGGACTAGATTAAAAAAAATGGTCTCAAAACATCAATACAACTCCAAAGAAAGCGCCGAGTCCAACTCTTCAAACTTATCTAAAGCGTCCAAGAAGAGATCATGAAGGCTTGATGCATGCTCCGTGATGGCATCTCTCACTGCTCGGCGGCGGCGTGATCCTGAAGTGCCCACCTACAACAATAATGCATTTATTGAATGAAGTTTACCATTCTAGAAAGCAGCTAGATAAGGACATTGTAAGGGTCTAGAAACTTCCATTATTCATTTTGGAGGTTATATTTCTATTTACAGTATATTTTATCTAGAATAATTCTCAAGCTTCTGGGGAGGGGATCAACAGGTTAATTCAAAGTCCACATACGTAAAAATAAAAAAAAAAATAAAAAAAAACACACACACACACACACTTGAACGTATCAGATTTTAACGGTTACACCACAAACTTAATATACTACCAAGAGCCAAGTATTTAAAATACGGTTTTCACGTCTGCATGTTCAAGTCTCAAAGGATGATCCTTTTACTTCCATATAACATTATCGTACTAATTTTGTATTGGAAAAAACAAGGGGGCTGGCCTATCTTACACTGAAATTCAACAACCTATGAATAGTAATATAGCCATCCAGTTTCTAAAATAAATACACCTACTTGTTTACAGTTTTGTAGTCACCAAGTATTAATCCCTACTGTGTAGTTCTAGGTACAACAGTGAGGTATTTCATGTAGCAAGTCTGGACAGTTCTAAGCCTAGTGTTGAATAATCTGAAAAATCTACTATACGTAGATCTTTGGTCATACTCATACATTATCTTTGGTAGAGTTATTTGGTACTTAAACATTTTTACTTCTTTACATTCATGCTAATATAAAAATTACATGAAGTATAAAAAATATTAATTATACAACTATCCTTACCAAATGACTGACCAGTACATATAAGCTTTTTTGGGTTATGGCATTCCCTCTACTAGATATGCAAAAATGGGCAGTGTGATCTTAAAAATAATCTACAGCTCTGTGTAACTATTTCAAAGTAGTGATGGCTCCATACAGCCTAATTTTTTAAGTCATACTGGCAACTTTATTCACCTTATTTCATTTAGGATTCCACAATGTTCAGACCTATTTTCCTGTCTTGACAACAGTGAAAATTCTCCCAATCCCATGATTAACAGCATCAGGGTACGTATACAATCTTAATTTGTCCTAAGTTCTAAAACTCTTAACTCCCGTAATGCATTCCACCACACAAAATTTCCTCCATCCTCTCTGGCAGAGACTGGCTTGCATGCAGTACTTTGCTGATGAATTGTGTTCACAAGATGGGTATTTGTAGAAAGGTTACATTTCTAGTCAAGATTGCTTCGCTTGAAATGACTCCTCTTGCATCCTCAGAAATTGACAGGTATGAGGATTAATTAGTACAAACAACTTAATGCTCAATCGAATCTGTCAAGAAAAACTAGGATTTATGGCCAATTAAAACTTACAGCATAGCTGACGAATTTCACGATGGGATCCATAATGCTTGGAAACAATAGCACAAACATTAACAAAGCACTTTCTGCCATAGCCAAGGTTACCTGAAAAGTAAAAAAAAAAAGATACACGTTTGTTTTGTGTTCCTTCGATGACAAGAAAAACTCAAAATAGCACAAACATTAACCTAGAATCAAATTACTTCAGCAGCAGCGAATCTGCTTTAAAAAATATCAATCAAACTAACTATAAACAGCTTTCTTCAATACAGATAAAATTAGCAAGGATGTTCATTATTACAAATCAAAGCTATGCAAAATAAAAATATAAATTTTCATAAAATTTATTATTTGGATACTTACCTACTGTTAAATTTAGCTGTATCTCCCCGCCGATTAGGCGAGTCGGCATTCAAACAAAAATAATCGAATGGCTGCCCGGATGACTGTCTAGTTTACCTGTTCTCTGCCAGGTGTGTTTCGAATGTTTTAGCTCTTCAGAATTCTCCTTGACAGCCCACTAAGTTGTGGGGAGGCTGGGTGGGTCTACGTAAGTATCCAAATAATAAATTTTATTATGAAAATTTATATTAGTTGAGATTAATCTTACCTACTGTTAAATTTAGCTGATTCCCACATTAAGAAGAGGATGGTGGGTAGTGCAGCTAGACAAAATTCCGCTCAGCCTTTCGAGCTAAAGGTTTCTTATACAAAACCCAATACAAAACCCAAAACATTCTCACCTGATCTGGAATCCTCGGTGGATTTTACTACCACCAGAAGTTGGATTCCATTCCGGGAGCAAGGCTCTCATAAGTATGCAACAAAGAGCAGCCTTGCGGAGAAAACCGCTTCGATTCCGCCAGCATGAAACCCAAGTGATATGAGCGATATGAGGGACCCCTGTGCCTGGGTCCAAAAGCCCTATCAAATGACAGTCACTTAAAATGAATACCTTTACAATATACAGGTATGCTCCTATACAAAATTTGTACCTTTACGTTCCCCAAAATATTAAAACCCGGGATTTAAACAAAAGAGCCTAAAGAATTGTTCTTTTTCGGTTCAGGAAAAGACTACCCACTACTAGTAGCGGAATTAAGGGCTTTACTGTTTTCAAACAATTCTGTATACTAAAAGTAGTGATCTGGCAAAAACCGAATTGTACTTCTACTGTGACACATCAATCCAATTCTGGAGCAACAAATTGACTTAACACTAAATGAAGTTGCAACTACTCCTCACATCATGAATGATTAACTTCAATAGGTAGAAGAAATGGAGCTAGTTCGCATGCACTAGCCTATCATTATGTCACAGAGGACCTTGTGTTCCTTGACAAAGTTTCTAAAAATCTTAACACCTAAGGTTAACTTTGCCTTTTCCAGGCTTAACCTTCACAAACACATTCTAGGTTTTCTAAAACCACAAAACAAAAGTTAACTTTGCCTTAAAAGTTTGCCAGGCATTATAAGTTCCTAAAAATCACAACACAAAAGGTTAACTTTGCCGCCTCTTCCAGGCTTAACCTTCACAAATACATTCTAGGTTTTCTTAAATGCACAAAACAAAAAGTTAACTTTGCCTTCAAGCTTGACCACTGGCAAAGACAGCTAGGTTTTCTAAAACCTCAAAACAAAATGTTGATTTTTGCCTCTTCCAGGCTAACCTTTGACCTCATCTGTTTTTCTTAAAACCACAAAACCAAAGTTACCTTTGCCTCTTCTAGCATTTACCTTTGACAAAGATGTTCAAGGTCTCTAAAAGGATAAAAAATGTTCTATGTTTAACCCTTAAATCTAAAGCTAAAATAGCATTCCCTTTACACCAGCTTAAAAAAAAGGGTGCTGACAGTAAATTTACTTAACCACTGCTAAATAAAAGGTCTTACGTTTATTCACAAAGTTTAGACCCGCATCTAAACTCCAGAGAGAGTGATATTGAGATGAAGGGGCTTCAATCTCAACATTTTACAGTGCTGGTCCTCAGCAAGACCTAAAAGTACTTGATGCAATACCGAGGAAAGTACGTATGGAACGATAACTTTGGAAGTAGACAGTGAAGTCTTATCTCCTCTAAACAGAAAACACTGATGTCTACAAGGTTCCAGGTGCTGAAAACTTCTCCAGAATGGTACCCTCAGCAACACACACACACCACTGCTTCTGACACCAGGCCATGGCAGTTTTAAATTAAGGACAGATCCTATGATAACTTTAAAATCTTATTATTGGGAGGGGACATTCTACTATCTCCAAGCAGTTAAGGAGATGCCATGTCAATGGAACTGTATGGAGTTGTGTAGTAGAGTTGATTTCTTCTCAACGGAAGAATGAGACATCTACCAAGAGCATTGGAAATTCTGAAAAGTTTTGCCCTGAGGCTACAAGGGCTCTACAGGAGACTAAGCAATTCTTGAACATGAAATTGCTCAACAGAATTCAGAGTAGATACAAAGGGCAGGCCTATGAGTCTGAATTAGGCAAAATTTAAGGAAACATTCACTGCTCAAGCCTGAGGGCCAACAAAGTACGTAGTAGTAATCATTCGGATGTCCCTGTTCATCTACCTGCTAGGAAGCTAAATGAGAGTTCCTTAAATCCACACCAACTGCCAAACTTACGGATGTCAAAGCCCTTGTAGGCGGCAGTTCTTCCTGAATCCCCAATTGCTAAAACCCCGTCCTTCCACAGAATGGATGATCAAACCAATATGTTGCTTCATTTCACTCAAAGCAGCAAACTTCCCACAAAGACTTTCTTTCTGACCAGGAATAAACCTGCTAGGCATCCTGATGTCTTTCCATTGCCCTGACATCTAAAATGTTTTACCCGGTTTAGTTAGACCATTCTATGTTGCATGGAAGTGTAAAGACACTAGTTAAACTCTGTGTTGCATGACAGAAGGAAAAGACCAAAACTTGGAATTAGGTTTAAGAACAAAATGGACGATTCCTGGTTAGTGTCCCTCCTACAGTCCTGGAGCCAAAGTTGGTTCTGGATTACTTACAAATTTAATGAAAGTTATTTCTAAGTTGTAATTCTTACGCTGAAACTGTACATTAATTGAGCATGATTATCTGAAAATAACCCGTGAGGCCATGTTTCCTAATGAGGAAAAGCCCCTACCATATAGGAAGTTTCTTTCAGGTCTAAAATCTTCAAGCAGCACATGCCTATTCATCTTGACCGACAAGCATGCATAATTAAATATCCCCACATCACTAGATAAGAATGGGGATAGAAGAATTAACAATATAATGCATAGAAATTGGGCTTTCTCCTACTTAGTCTGTCGTATTTATACGGCATCCTGGGGGCGGGGCCTACAGCGAGCGTCACAGACTCCCAAGATTACCGGAACTTCTTAGATGAATCTAGAAGAGGTATTGCATCAGAAATCATGGCGTTTCTCACGTCACGACGGCGCCTGACAAGTTCCACAACACTCCTGCCGATTCTAGAACCATCATGAGAACAGGCACCTCCAACACAATGCGCTAACGCCTCCTTGCTGCCGAACTTCTTCGAAAATGAGTTTTCCTTCCCTTTTATCTTTCTTTGCTATGAAGCAATTACCATCACACGGTCCCCCCCCAAAAGAGAGAGAAAAAAAAAAAAATGAAATCAACTGGTTTATTATTTTTTTTAAGAGAAACAAGAATTAAACAGTGGGGAAACAATTCTGCATAATTCTTTAATCCAGTCAAACACGCACGCTTCTCCACTCACTCGTGCGATAACAGAAAACGGTTATTAGGCTACTCATTCTGAGAAATCTCTAGAGGCTATCAGCTAATACATTATCCTTCTCTTTTACTTTTTCCGTTTTCTGAACTCTGCTCAAAACTTTGAAAGACTAAGACACCTCTTGCGTCTTTCTCAAAACTAATTTCTCTTTCTGGGACACAATTACCAAGGGCACGGGCGGCGGCTAAGGTACGGGGCGTTCTTTATAATTTTGAAGCAAGTTAACATTCACTGACTTTGCTCTACTCTTACCCACATTAATTCTTAGATATATATTTCCCCTCTCCTTTAACACTGAAAAACGACCTTCGAACTTATAAGGTAAAAAGGGACTTTCTCTCGAGACTAGTACTAAAACTTTATCTCTTACACACAAACTTCTCTTGTTTGCTCCAAGATCATGTTTCCCTTTAATTTCCCCCTTGACTTCCTCTTGCGTTTTCTTTCGCTAAGTGCCAAATGCTTCCGTTCTCCTCCGCTAGCTGCCAAACATCTCTTAGATTGTTTTTATAATACTCAAGATTAGTTATGCAATCATCTCTACCCTTACTTCTAGGCAAAGTTCCGACCATATTGATAAATGCACTCTCAAAAGATTCGCCTACTGAAGGAATATTCCACAACGGAACTCAGGTAAGTACTTGATTCGTTATCCCGGCAATCTGATATTCAGGACAGCTTAAAGCATACCTCTTCACGTCATTTTTCATCTTAGGCCAAAAGTACACCCTACTAATACACTTGAAAGTTTTATTTACTCCCAATTGTCCTTGCTCATCATGTGCTAACTTCAAAACTAGCTCACGAAGCCTCCTAGGAACCATTAATTGTTCTATGATTTCCTCTTTACTAGCTGACTCAGGACTAACATAACGACACAAAACTTCGTCCTTTAAACAAAAAGTTTCCTTACACACATCGAGATCATCATCCAGTTCACATTCAAAAATTCTGGTTAGTGTCTCATCCTCTATCTGCAAATTGACTAGCTCATCCTTATCCAAAATGTTAGAACCTAATTCATCACCGTAACTAGGACTAGATACTGGTACATTTACGACGTTACTCTCGACAGCTACGCCTTCCCCTTGGCTATCACTGTCAACATCGATAGAGTCCGGTCTCTCAGCCACACTCATGCCAAGATCAACCTCGCCACCTCTATCACTCGTTCGAATCCACGAACTCACTCACGTCCGAATCCACGAACTCACTCTCGTTCGAATCCACGAACAAATTATGATCGTAGTCTATGTCTGTATCAAAACCTGACCAAGTTACTACCATTTCAGGCACCGGAATATTCCTCACAACAGGATTCACATTCTTGGATAAAGCTAAGTCATTACCGACAATAATGTCAATGCCTTCGATGGGCAAACTGTCAACTACTGCAAGTTTCACTTCTGACACTACCTGACTTTCTAAATTCAACTTCAACAAAGGACAAAGAACACAAGTGTTAGGAAATCCACCTATCATGACTTTCTCTTCCATATTGATTTCTGCCCTGTTCGGCACATACTCTCCTAATCAGTGAGACGGCAGCTATTGTGTCTCGAAACAAGACTTCTCTCGAATCTACTCCTCCAAGAGAGGAAACTACGCCTTCTGACAGAAATTCACCAAAAATTTTCCTAGTTTCTCTCCTCACATCATTCCTACTTGAAAGGTTAACTAGAGACACTGGTTTCTTACCGTCCTTCCTTTCCACTGCACAATTTCTCGCTAAATGCCCTTTCCCATTACATCGGAAACAAGTTAATTCTGAGCCACTAGATGCCACTTTACTCTTACAAACCTTAGACGTATGACCAGGTTTTCCGCATGTATAACAGGAATAGTCACTTTTACTCGCATTGCTATTACTAGGACTGAAACCTTTACTGCTTTGTACTCTACCAGACGAAGGATAATTTAGTTTCTTACTAACATTCAAATTATGAGTTAGACTATATTCGTCAGCTAGCCTAGTTGCTCCTGCAAAAGATACTTCTCGCCTATCCTCTATATAAAGCTTAATCTCAGGAGATACGTTATCTTTGAAGTTTTCTAACACTAAGTTCTTCAAACTATCAAAATCCTCAACCTTAGCAGAAGTTAACCAATCAAAAAACAGCCTTTCAAACTTCTTACCGTACTTACATACGTAATATTTTCATCCTTTCTCAAAATTTCTAAATTTTTTACGGTACACCTCTGGTACTAACCTATATGCGCTAAGAACGGTTTCTTTCACAATATCGTAATTATCACATTCCTCCTCAGACATGCAACTATACACAGTAAGTGCCCTACCACTCAAAACTGACTGCAAATATAAAGTCCATGTTTCTTTGGGAGAACCTACTCTTTCCATTAACTTCTCAAAACACATGAAATATGTCGCAATAACTTCCTCATCCAACTTTGGTACTAATTTTAGCACTGCACTCATACCTAACGTATCGGCTTCGTTTTCGTTCTCACCTGTCTGACTGTTACGAGTACTTTCCCTTAACCGAGCAATTTCCAACTCATGCATACATTCTTTCTCTCTCTCTTCCTACTGCATTACCAACATTTCTCTCTTTTGCTGTATTTTCATTGCTTCTCTCTTTTTCTCTTGCTGCATTTCTCTCTCAGCAGCTCTTTCCCCTCTCTCAGCCGCTCTTTCATCTCTCTCATACTTTTCTCTTTCTTTCTTTTCAACAAACTCACGGAGATCAATCCCCTCCAGACCCAGGAGCTTACCTGACTCAATAAACTCTTTCACCATCTCACTCATTCTGGCTCTTTCTATATTTTCCCTGTTTCAATCTGTTATGGTGTCGAAATATCCTGGCCAATGGTCGCCACAATGTTACGGCCTCTTAGAGAGGTCCGCTTCAGGTTCGATATGAAATAAATAAAAAATAAATAAACTGGGGATACGAATATAGAAAGAAACACTAACACAACAAAGGTTTATTTACAAGCTTACTAACAAAGGTAAATGCAGAATGGTATCTCCTATTTACATAAAAAAAACAATCTTACACTGCATGAACTGGGGGAACAGCGAGGTAATTCAAATACTTGCTAGTTAGTTTTGAGACTCGAAGCGATGGCTTCACAAAAGGAGAACGGCGATTGCAGACGTCCTCTTGACTCCGTATTGCAGAAAATAATGTCTACTCTTGATACTTGGAAAGCAGGAACTCCCCAAAACCTCTAGGACATTTTCTTTTCCGAAATCTGCTCAACGTCGAGATAACTCGGTCGCCCACTCCTGAAGACAACTAGACCAGAAACCAACCAACTCTCAAGCAACTTTTCCTCTGATCCTTCGTCGGTTCCTTTTTTCTATCTCTCTCAGATGATCTCTGCTGCTGATGATCTCTCACTGATAATCTGATCTGTGGCTCTTACTGAGGATATCTCTGTGACTAACTGGTGATCTCTCTGCCTTCTCCTACTTCGTCTGTCGTATTTATACTGCATCCTGGGGGCGGGGCCTACGGCAAGCGTCACAGACTCCCGAGATTACCGGAACTTCTTAGATGAATCTAGACGAGGTACTGCATCAGAAATCGCGGCGTTTCTCACGTCACGACAGCGCCTGACGAGTTCCACAACACTCCTGCCTATTCTAGAACCATCATGAGAGCAGGCACCTCCAACACAATGCGCTAATGCCTCATTGCTGCCGAACTTCTCAAAAATGCGTAATCCTTTCCTTTATCTTTCTTTGCTATGAAGCAATTACCATCACAACGACAAGCCAAGGCAGACACAAAGGGATATTGTGTCTGAGGACGAGAAAAGTTACGAAATGCTCTCAAATTGGAGAAAGCGAGGGTTCTCTTCTCCAATATTTAGTGCACGCCAAAATACGCTAAGACAATTGAGATATATTTCTCTATGTGGCCTCTATCCTCAACAAAATGAGGATACAGCAAGGCGCAATGTCGCAACAAACGCCGACCGGCCCAAACTAGTTCCTCCAACTCCATTCAAACTCTTCTTCCGTCAGCGGGCGACGGGAGGAGACAGCTGCCGACAGGTGATAAACAAAGAGCTTAAAGGATGGCTCTTTCTCCACAACCCTTGGCGACAAAAAGCGACACTTGTCGATAAGAGGTGACAGCAGCTGAGTGCTGTATCAAATCCACCACAACTCAATGAGAGCAAGACAGTTTAAGAGACTGAACTCGGCCAAGTCCGCACTCGGCATAAGTCAACTGCATTCACACGAGTCAACAATGTCCACAGTCCACAGCAGGGTTCCCAGATGTATCAGACCAAATTATCGTACCAAATCTCTTCAAATTATAGTATTTTGATTAATAATAGTTTATCGTACAGAAGGTCTAATTATCGTACTCGTACAATAATTATTGTACATCTGGGAACCCTGGTCCGCAGTCCACATGAGTCGACAGAGGGGGAGAGAGTACGAGGAGCCAAAAAGGTGGGGGAAAAGTTACAACAACGCTCCCGCCTCGTCCGAAAGCGATCGTACATACATGAAAGCATTCCTATATGAAACTTAGTTAGAAATCTCTGAAGCTAGAATATCTAACTTGGCAAGAACTTTAGATACTACAGACAGTGTAGACTTGAAAGAGAAATATTAATAAAGGCAGTAGTAAGAGGTTTGCCGATAGCCGAAGAGGAAGCACGCAAAGAACAAACACAAGCATTACAAAGAAAAGGGAATATGTTAGCATACGAAAATTTAGAATAACCAAAAACAAGAGAGATAAACAGTCGACCGAGTCGACATATCCAAACGTGTAAAAAAAAAAAAAAAACAACCTCTGTACACCGATACATTATCTCAATAAAATGTCTATACCTATATCATATATTATAAAGTGTATGCATGCTAACACATCAAACTAGGTGTTGAAGACGACAGAATGCGCCTATGGAGCGAGCATTAACGCTTACTGAAACAGTCCTTATCTGAACTCAACGATCCTTTGGCGAACACTTTAAATGAGATTCAGACCATAAAAAGGGCGAAGTAGGTATTGGAGGGCACAGAACCCCATCGTCCCGAGAACCGACCCTGTTCCCTGGCAGCGGACATTTCCAACTGTCGCAAGGCAGTCCTAGGCTCGGGCTACATACAGATGAGGGCACCAACACCTTACTTCTAACAGGGAACGCGAAAATGAGCGCACACTGGAGGGATTCGGAATGTTCCAGTCACGAAGTAAGTTCAAATTTTATTAGAACTAAAAATAGGTTAATGTTTTAACTTCTCGATCGTTACGCTTTTCCTGAACCGAATGGGGAGCAGAAGGCGGAGCTACAATGGAGGTCAATACTAGCCTAGTCTGAGTAGGGATAGCCTGACAGACCTAAGTCCTGATCTAACTATTGCTTTTGCAATCTATTAGTTCCAGTCTTTCATATATCTCACATATTCGGGCATAAATTCTCAGAACACTTCCCTACATTCTTCACATCTAGTAGTTCCAAAATCACACACTGTACCCCTGCCAGTACAAAGGAATGTTGATCAACTTCCAATTCACCATCCTGGTTACACCAAAACATTCTGACATAGCCTGATGTTATTGGTTTTACTTCCGGTGGAAGATATCCTACGAAAATGAAATTACAATACCGTAAACAGGTGTAAAACAGCCAAACTTCATAGAATACCAACAATCGCCTAGCCGCAACGGCGGCAAGGAGAATTCTGACGAGCTAAAACATTCGAAACACACCTGGCGGAGAACAGGTAAACTAGACAGTCATCCGGGCAGCCATTCGATTATTTTTGTTTGAATGCCGACTCTCCTAATCGGAGGGGAGATATAGCTAAATTTAACCGTAGGTAAGATTCATCTCAAATAAATACTTACTTGAACTATACGGCCAGGAGACCAAAGTATTCTCTCACTGGTCTCTCCATCTGTATTACCACATACCAAGGATAAATGGATCACCAAGATGCAGATAATATACCTGGAAAATAAAATTTTTAATTTTTAATCACTAAAATTTGTTCTTGTAAAATTTATGTACACCACTAGAAAATGTTTAACATCTTTTAACATATTACCCTCACAATACCATGCCTGGATACAACATTTCTTAAATGAAATACATAGAAATAAATGCCACTACGATCTTCCAACTAGTATAACCAATACCCTTTCCAACCTCTCCCCTGCCCACCGAGGAGTCGAGGCAGGCAAACCCGCAAAAGGGATAAGGTTGTAACAAGGCAAACCCGCAAAAGGGATAAGGTTGTAACAAGAGTGATGAAGCAGCAACAGGAGGCACAATTAACAGTTAGCTGGAGAAGCTAGAGCTGAAGCACATTGTCAGATGTGGGAAACATGTTGTCAAGCTTTGTCCAAAGATCAGTGCTCCAGAAAGGCAACGAGAGGGACCTCATGTTAACCCAAGAGAAGACTACAACTACTTCAATTGAATCTTATAAGATATTCCAGTCACCAGCACAGCACAGGCAAGAGAAATGGAAGGGGGGTCAATGTAAATGGCAGGAACAGCCATCACTCTATCCAGTATCCTATTCCAAGAGCATAACCATCCAGCCCAAGCATACCTTCTTTTGAAAAGGCAAGGTAGGGAAGGACAAGCCCAATCCCAGTGGTAGAAACAGGGATCAAAGCAGGTGCACTCAGCAGGTATCTAAGACCACACACTCAACGCAGTTCAAAAGTAGTAGACAAGTTTCTGATCTCTGTAACTACAACAGAATGCAGTTTGATGTTTGCAAGTGGCATTGCCCATACCCCCTCTAACTGAAAACTGCACATCACTTTTACCAAAATCATACTAAAAGACAGCAAATATCATTATCATCCAGTAAGTCGAATTAAGGACTTCAACAACAAACAACAAGGTACTATAGCCCAGAACCAATGTAGACATCTACTATATAGCAATAAAGCACAAATAAAGTTTATGCCAACAGTGAAATGACTGGCTGGGTTTCCTATCCCATCATTCACAAGCCTTCTAGCTCCAACAACTAGACTAGCTTTCCTAAAGGGTAAATCCATTTAAGACTATGCTCTATATCTTTATAAGAAAAAATGTAAGTGGGAAGCCAGTCTAGTTTTGAATATAAAAAAATGTTATTGTTATAATACAATTAAGTTTGTTCATACTTACCTGGCAGATATAAATATAGCTGTATTTTCTGACGTCCGACAGAATTTCAAAACTCGCGGCACACGTAGTGGGCGGCAGGTGGTAGTACCCATTCCCGCCGCTGGGATGGATGGATGGATATTTGGAATTTAGGGCATAGCCCAAGCGCTGGGACCTATAAGATCATTCAGCGCTGAATGATGGAAAAATGAGAAATGAAAACTAAAATGATAAACTGATGACAATCCTGCACTTGAACAGGACACTACATCAGCAAAGGCCATTTTACTCTCCCCCCAGCTTTCCGCCTCGTCCAAAGTTATGAAGATCGTTTTGGCCATGGGGCCCCCGCCGCTGGGAGGCTGATATCAGGAACCATTCCCATTTTCTATTCATATTTTATCCATGCCACTGTCTCCTGAGGGGAGGAGGGTGGGCACTCTAATTATATATATCTGCCAGGTAAGTATGAACAAACTTAATTGTATTATAACAATAACATTTTGTTCATGAAACTTACCTGTCAGATATATATATAGCTGAATCCCACCTTCGGATGGTGGGAAGAGACAGAATAGGATTTTTAGGAAACTTAAATTAAGCAGATTATGTACATCTTGGTTCCTTACCTGTTAGCAAAGTAGACTATGTGATTACTGTCACTTAAGCCTGCTTCTGCTTTAATCAGAGTTGCCAGCCAGGTGGAGACCTGTAGTGCTGGTGCGCTCTGGATGCTCTGTCAACGGGGACGTGACCTCAACGTGACAAGACCATCGAGCCAAACATATGAGGGCTACGAAGCAACTGACCACCACCTGACCAACTAACCAAAAAACCCCTGACAGTTAATCTAAAGAATGGGAGATTTTCACAGAAGATCTCACCATCAACCAAAAACACAACAATAAAACTAACCTATTCTAAGCTAAGGGATAGGGAGAGCTACCTTCAGCCCCCAAAACTGTGTCCGCAGAAATGTATGGCCCCAAAGAACTACAGTTCTCGTAAATCGTTCTCACATCCCGAAGGTAATGTGAGGCGAATACGGAATTGCTCGTCCAAAAGGTGCTATCAAGGATATCCTTGATAGACATATTCCTTTGGAAGGCAAGAGAGGTAGCTACGGCTCTGACTTCGTGAGCTTTCACTTGTAAGAGGCTCAAATCAGTCTTCTGGCAAGATGAATGAGCCTCTTTAATGACGTCCCTCAGAAAGAAAGCCACAGCATTCTTCGACAAAGGCAATTCTGGTCTTTTCACAGAGCACCAGAGATTACCTGAGGGACTTCTTACCTCTTTAGTTCTGTGAATATAGAACTTGAGAGCCCTGACAGGGCACAGGGCTCTCTCTGGTTCTTGACCCACGAGACTCGACATACCTTTGATCTCAAAGCTCTTGGGCCAAGGGTTAGATGGGTTCTCATTCTTAGCCAAGAAAGTTGGACTCAACGAGCAGACAGCGTTGCCCCCCTTGAAGCCCACTTGGCTACTGAACGCTTGGATTTCACTAACTCTCTTCGCCGTCGCCAGAGAAGTTAGAAAAAGCGCTTTCTTCGTCAAGTTCCGTAGAGACGCTTCGTGGAGAGGCTCAAAAGGACTTGACATTAAATGTTAAAGAACCACATCGAGGTTCCATGAAGGCGGTCTCGCTTGTGGAATCTTGGTGGTTTCAAATGATCTCAAGAGGTCGTGGAGATCCTTGTTGTCAGAGAGGTCCAGTCCTCTGTGTCGAAAAACGGCTGACAACATACTCTTATATCCCTTAATGGTCGGGACTGCCAATTTTTGTACATTTCTTAGGAAAAGCAGAAAATTGGCTATCTGGTTCACAGAGGTCGTGGAAGAGGAAATTCCCTCCTTTCTGCACCATGCCCCGAAGGAGGCCCACTTTGATTGGTAAACAGCTCTTGAAGAGGCTCTTCTAGCATTAACGATTGCTCTCGCAGCTGCTTTCGAAAAACCTCTCGCTCTGGCCAACTTTTCGATAGTCTGAACGCAGTCAGATCCAGAGCGGAGAGGTTTGGTGATACCTTTCGAAGTGAGGCTGTTTGAGTAGATCTCTCCTCCAGGGCAACGTCCTTGGGAAGTCCACAAGGAATGTCATGACCTCTGTGAACCATTCTCTCGCTGGCCACATCGGGGTGATCAGGGTCAACCTTGTCCCTTCTGAAGCTGCAAACTTCATGACTTCCCCCATGATCTTGAATGGAGGAAAGGCGTAAAGGTCTAGGCCTGTCCAACTCCAGAGCAATGCATCCACCGCAATTGCTCCTGGATCCAGGACCGGGGAGCAATACAGAGGAAGCCTCTTCGTCCTCGACGTCGCAAACAGGTCGACTAGAGGACGTCCCCACAACTTCCATAGTTGCTGACACACTTCTTGGTGTAAGGTCCACTCTGTTGGCAGGATTTGATCTTGTCGACTGAGAAGGTCCGCCCTGACGTTCTGTACCCCTGCGACGAATCTCGTCAGGATCTTGGTCTGCCTCACATCTGCCCATAGCAGAACTTCCCTTGCCAGGTGAAAAAGGGATCGGGAGTGAGTTCCTCCCTGATTCTTCAGATATGCAAGGGCTGTGGTGCTGTCCGAGTTGACTTGGATGACCTTGCCTGTCACTTTGTCTTCGAAGAACTGCAGCGACAGGAAGATCGCTGCTAGTTCTTTCACATTGATGTGCCAGGCTAACCTGTTCCCCTCTCCAGGAGCCTGACACTTCTCCCCTCCTAGTGTTGCTCCCCAACCGGAAATGGAAACGTCTGAAAACAACACTAGGTCGGGGCTCAGAAGATTTAGGGATAAGCCCTCTCGCAACTTCTGAGGGTCAAGCCACCATCTTAAGTGGCCTTTCACTGGATCTGAGATCTTCAAGATCACATTCAGATCCTCCTTGGCTTTCCACTCTTCCGCTAGGAAAAATTGAAGAGGCCTGAGGTGCAGTCTTCCCAAGGAGACAAACTTTTCCAGCGAGGAAATGGTGCCCAGCAGACTCATCCATTCCCTCGCCGAGCAAGTCTCTCTCCCTAGGAAGGCTGAGACTTTCTCTAAGCCTAGATGCTGACGTTCCTGGGACGGAAACGCCCGAAAAGCCACTGAATCCATCTGAATCCCCAGATACACGATGGACTGTGTCAGGGTCAGATGTGACTTTTCGGAGTTGACTAAAAGTCCCAGGGACTTTGCTAAGGCTAAAGTTGACTGAAGGTCCTTCAGACATTTTCCTTTCGACGACGCTCTGATCAACCAATCGTCGAGGTATAGGGATATTCTGATCCCTGAAGAATGTAACCACCTCGCTACATTCTTCATTATTACGGTAAAGACCATCGGGGCCGAGCTGAGACCGAAACAAAGGGCTCTGAATTGCCATACTCTGTTTCCTAAGACGAATCTCAGGTACTTCCTTGAAAGAGGGTGGACGGGGACGTGAAAGTACGCGTCCTGCAGGTCTAGGGACACCATCCAGTCGCCAGGTCTCAAGGCTCCTAGCACTGACTGAGGCGTCTCCATCTTGAACTTGCTTTTTTCTACAAAAAGATTGAGCCTGCTTACATCCAGGACTGGGCGCCAACCCGACGACTGCTTCGGTACCAGGAAAATCCTGTTGTAGAAGCCTGGTGACCCCAGGTCCACGACTTGCTCCACCGCTCTTTTTTCGATCATCTGATCTAAAAGATCGAAAAGGATGCGTTTCTTCTCTCCCTGATAAGACGGGGAAAGGTCTCTGGGAGTTGATGTTAGAGGAGGAGGATGCAAAAAGGGGATCTTGTACCCTTGCTCTACGATCTTGAGAGTCCAAGGGTCCGCCCCTCTCTGTCTCCATGCATCCGCAAAAAATTTCAGTCTGGCCCCGACTGGCGTCTGAAGGACATGATCTTCATTTGGCTGATTTAGGTTTAAAGGAAGCTCTTCCTCTTGAAAGTCCTCTCCCTCGAGGAGCTGCTCTCGAGGGAGGAGCTCCGCGAAAGGGTTTAACTTTCTTCGGAGGTCTCTCAAACGATGATGTAGAAGGAACTGCTGGACGCCTCGAGGACTGTGCTAATAGGTCCCAGTCCTGGGTCGCCTTCTCCTGCAAACTAGTCGCTAGCATCTTTTACCATCGTCTGGGGGAAGAGATGGTCCGAAAGAGGAGAAAAGAGCAATTCCGCTTTCTGAGCGGGAGTAACCGACTTTGTGGTGAAATTACAAAGAAGAGCTCTTTTCTTAAGGAAAGCTGTTCCAAAGTGAGAAACTAGCTCTTCCGAACCATCCCTGACGGCCTTGTCCATACATGACAACACACTGGACAGCTCCCCCAGACTGAGAGAGTCAGGGCTTCTAGACTGAAGGTCCAGAACTCCCAAGCACCAGTCCAAGAAGTTGAAGACTCCTAACGTGCGCAGCAGTCCTTTCAAGTGGTGGTCCGTCTCCGAAGGAGTCCAGGACACCTTTGCAGCTGATAAGAGGGACCTCCTCTGGGCGTCTACTAAGCTGGAGAAGTCCCCAAGTGCAGACGAAGGAACCTTCACACCCATGTCTTCCTTGGTCTCATACCAAACGCCTCCTTTCCCGGCGAGTCTAGAGGGAGGAAGGGCGAAAGTCGTCTTGCCCTGATCCTTCCTTCGAGTCATAAAGTCCTGGAGCTTCTTGAAAGCCCTCTTGGTTGAAAGAGAAGTCTTCATCACAACAAACTCCGGTGTCTTGAATGACTTGGAAGACGAAAGTTGCGAGGGAGGAGACCTAGGAAGCTGCCGGCTGAAACTTGTCCCCAAAGGACGAACGTAACAGCCGCACAAGAACCTTATAGTCAGAGACAGACTAAACCAAAGGAGGTTCCTCTTCCACTGAGCTCGCTGGACTACTATGTTCCCCTTCTTCTCTAAGAGGAACCGGTGATCGTCCATCCGGGAAGGCGTACGTCCAGCAGGTCTAGGCTTAAACAAAGACTTCCGCTGCTTTGAAGTTGACGCTTCAGGCACGGACTCGTCCTTACGACGATCCTTAACACTTGCAGAAGGAAGAACGTCTTGGGTGCGTCGAGCGTCCTGTGAAACGACGGAGACTGCCTTACTTCTAACTGAAGATATCTTATGCTTCTTGATAGCACTACTAAGACCGGAAGGTAAAGTCTCTCTATGCGCTCTAAGAAACTCCTTATGGGGAGACACGTCCCTCCGAGCATCCACACGAGCGTCCTGACGAGAGGCCTCAAAAGCGTCCTGCTTCTCGTGAAAAGCGTCCTGCCTTTCAAAAGCGTCCTGCCTTTCAAAAGCGTCCTGCCTTTCAAAAGCGTCCTGCCAAAAGCGTCCTGCTTCGCATAGAAAGCGTCCTGACGAAAGCGAAAAGAGTCCTGCTGAGCGCAAGCTATATCAGGAGAACGAGATCGGCGATGATCCGAAGGAGGAGAAAGAGACGAACGAGGAGAGAGAGAAGGAGACTGCTTCGTCCTCTTGACAGGCAGCCTGACGTCCTTTCTCCACTTAGGCTCGACTGCTGCTGGGCGAGTCCTCTGAGCCATGAGTAGAAATCTGGTCCTGAAGGGACAAAAGAATATTCTTCGTAGGTGACGAACTAGAACGGGGCAGGACTGATCCTGCGAGAAGGCGAGGGGACGCCTCCTTCCTTCTCACAGGTACAGCTACCTGCTTCTCAGGGATACGCGCCTGTGCGCGCAACCCAGCATCCTCGTCGGAAGAGATTTTACCTCTTTTCTGAGGCGGAAAAGTGTCATAAGCGTCCTCCGAAGAAAGCGGCAATACAGGACGTGAAGCGTCCTCAACACGAAACGTCCTTTTCAGCGGCCGACTCTCTCCGAGCGCTCCAACCCTTGCGCGGGGAGGACGCTTCGGAGGACGAAAAGCAATCCTTAAGGATGCGCGCTCCTTGACAGCCTGGGACTTTGCAACAAGGCCTGCCGAAGGGACGCCAGATCGGTGGGGAGCCCCCGTAACCCTCTTGCGGCTTTCGACATACCCTCTCCCTGAGTCCTGGGAGTCCGATAGAGGTCTCAGCCTAGAGGCATTATGGGGCCGATCTGATGCCCCCTCCACAACACTAGGGGCACGATCACAAACTTTCACAGGGCCAGTTTCCAAGGCCAACACTTTAGATTCAAGAGTGGGCAGAGACTCGAGAATCAGAGAAAGGGCATTACCTTCTCCAGACACAGAAACAGGGCCCGAAGGCAACATCACAGGTTTAGGTGAAACAAAATCTACCGTGTTAGAGGAGGAGAAATGTTACATTCCTTACCTTTTGTAGAACTGCTCTAAAAGCCAATCCAAATTAAAAAAAACCGTCCACTATTGCGCGTGCCAATCCAACAATCCAGAGCGATAACCAAAAGTCAATCCAGATACTTAGAAACGAGATAATCCAAAAATCCTAGACGTAGGCACTGCAAACAGTTGTTTACAGCACCGGCGACAGAAAAAATATGAATAGAAAATGGGAATGGTTCCTGATATCCGCCTCCCAGCGGCGGGAATGGGTACTACCACCAGGCCGCCCACTACATGTGCCGCGAGTTTTGAAATTCTGTCGGACGTCAGAAAATAAAGCTATATATATATATATATATCTGACAGGTAAGTTTCATGAACAAAAATAACGGTAAAATGCTTTACAAAATTTTTCTGAAAATCCAATTTAACATTTAATCAGCATTCTCAATACTTTTCAGTATAAAAAATTTTAAAAAAAGTAATTGTATTTTTCCTTGGCATACAAACAAGCTTTTCATAGCTTTAGTGTACTATATGCATTAGACCAGGCCATGTAATACCATGAGAAATAACCCATGAGAGTGGGAGAAGGATATGCTCCTTCCCCCAACTATCCCCATTAGACTTTCAGCTGCAAGATATGCACCACTATTAGAAGCAGCAGGGAGGAATAAGAGTGTGTCCTCCAATATGTAAGGTTCAGGTTTCTATACCCAAGAAAAACATTATGTTCTTGAAAAACTTGAATTTGTTGGGGGGGGGGGGGGGGGGGGGGGGGGGGGGGGGGGGGGGGGGGGGGATGCATAGCCATTCATATCTGGAGTTGCCATGCCAACCTTGTCCAACTAATGATTTTCAAACTTCTTTCATTTGACAATTGTGTTTGGCAAAGTATATAATGCTCATTTCAAAGAAAATTACTTACAAAGGACATTATAACTAATATTTTTAAACTATGCATTCAATGGGTGATATATTTACAAAAAAATTCACAAGGCATGATTTAAGGAATCTAAAGATCTTTCATGCCAGTGTGTGTGGGTGCAACTATCATAGTTGGAAGTGTATAAATATTAAAGTTTAGCAGAGCTCCACAACCAAGTCCATCTTTAACTTCATACACATGTCCACCAGCAGACCTCAAGAACATGGCAAATGCATCAAATCCACAAGAAATCATTCATATGGCTTGAATGGGCCAAAGTAACTTAATAGCAACTTATAGGGCCTTAGCTCTGAAGAGTGGGTGAAGCATTTTTCTCCCTAAGAATAGTGTGAGGAAACTGAAGCTAAAATCCTGATCTCCCAATTCCAACACTGATCCCTGCAATCCTGGAGAGAGAGAGAGAAAAAAAAAAATCCAGCCATCTTGTAGTGGTGGTTGGATGATAATGCTGGTCCAATATTCAGGCAAGAATATAGTGATGCTGAGAGTGAAATAGGTGCACATTATCATTGGGGACAAAGGAATGTCATTAGAAGAATTTTATAAAACTTATCCCAGCCAGTTGCTTCACAGCTCAACACAATAGGAAACTCTTGTTAATGCTATTTTTGCACACAATGTGCATGCGTTATCCTATTTCCAAAGATTTTTTTCAATGGGCCAACCTGAAAGTTTGCCTGGTCAGGTTAGTTACTATATATGCCACCATAGCAAGCAAAGTTAAAAATAATAACTCATATTATGTTACAAGGTGGTGATTTTAAGATAATTTTACACTGATAGGGAAGAATTGGACATAGCCCACATTTAGGGTTAATTTCATAAATTCCCTTACATCAGTTAATATTTGATCCATTACTTTGATTTTCTGCAATGATAAAAAGCAGTACAGTTATCATCAAGGGCTGAATGATAGTATCACAATTTTATCTAATGGAATATGAGCAAATGAATAAGCTATGTATTCATCATTCAATGGTGACCTCAGTTATATTTTGCAAGCACATTTTACTTCCATGCAGGCACTTAAGATTTACCCCTATACATTGCTACAGTATTTATTGTTAATATGTTAGGATAAGAGGGTTCAGCTTTACATGTTGCTATCATAATTCAACAATTACATGTCCAGATTAACAGAGGGCACATGAATAATGTCATGTATTCACTAATAAGTTTTGATTATGTTCCAAAAGGCTGTAAAGTGTACTTATATGCTTTATTCACATGACTAGGCTAGGTGAGCTACTTTTTCTGTAAACAATTAGTACCTATAAATTTCAATACTTTTCCAGTAAATAATTACCTACAGTTTTAAAGTTAAAAGTTTTACAGATTATGGAAAAGAAACCAAAATTTTTCAAGCCAATTTTTACAACAGTTACTCCAGTTTTAAATTGTCTACCTAGTGTGCAAGAAGTTTTGAATGAGATCATAAGCAAAACCTTTCATGATACAAAACATTTAAAACGATCCTCTCTACAAACTTTGGACTGGGACAAGTGGGAGCATCTCATCTGCACCTCCCAACCCTACACACCAAAATCTTTCCCTTAGCAGCTTGTGCGCAATGTTAAGGGACAAATCAGTTTCACTATGATTAACAATATTCTAGGAGGTTAGGATGGAGAGTCCAAGGGTTCTAAACGGTTCTAAACTTCAACCAAGAAGGATGAACATTGTCCTCAGTTATGGACAAGTATCTTAAGTTGGGTTAGGCTAAACAAAGTAAGATCAGTATGCAGCTCTAATTTGGTATTTCTACAGAAGCAATCCGCGGTGGCCTAGACTATGGCAATTGACGTGTTCCTATGTTATTTTACCCACTCAACAAGAATTTAAAGTAATATTTATTCGGACGACTGTAATTAACTCCCAAGGGCCAGTACTAAACACGGCGACTCGACCGCCGATCGAAATCTGCGGAAGAACACCAAAACCAATATGGCGGCGATACCAAAACAACAACAAACAAAGTAGGGAACGACTACATATCAGCGACGATTGATTTGTGTGTGCTGCCAGTAAGGCCGCAGCAGAACGGCGCTTCGCGCCTTATCCGCATATTTAAAGATTCTTGGCAAGCTTGGCATGTACGGCAAGAGGTAATGTTGCGCTGCACGCGCTAGCCACAGGGGTTACAGTAAGGCTACTTACCGTGGCGGATCACACGTAAACGCGTTCCTGTTGTAGACGATCCGGCAAATAGTAGCTCCACAACACTCGCAGTTTTTTTTGCTTTAGAATGAAATTATGTCTGAGCATATTCAATCACAACTTCTTTACCACCACTAGACAAATAATGATAAAATTCACCGTAACCCACACTGCACTGCAAACAATCAGTAGGAAATCGAAGGTCTGTCAAAATTAATGCCAGAAGGGCCAGCCACTACCACTCCCATAGGTACAGGAAGACAAAATGCCGTTTTTTGCTTCATTATTCGAGTATTCAGTCAAGCAAGGATACCAGTGGATACTGGACAGGTAACTTTATTACTCCGCTGAAATACTAGTGAAACTTAGTTTTCGACTAGTCGTTCGTAATTGGTTATGAAGCCCATGACGTCATAACGATGTCACACCTCTCGGCCAATAATGAGTAACTGGAACAGCTTTTGTTTGCGTAAGAAACTAAGTTAGAGGGCTCATTAAAAGTAAACATTACCGTAGAGATAACACCTCTCCCGACTTAGGAAAAATTCGAGGTAAAAACTTATCAAGCTCAATTAATTCCACACAGTTTAATCTCTCATATAATGACTATACTTTTTATATTGCTTTTCACATGCTCTTTCCATGTAGGTGATTATTTTAATATCCAGTGCGGAGTGCTTCTGAAATATTACCTTTAGTACTGGCCCCTGGGGGTTAATTACAGTTGTCCGAATAAATTATTACTTAAAATTCTTGTTCAGGAGGTAAACTGCATAGAAAAACCGCAACTGCCATACTCTGGGCCGCCGCGGATAGGTACACTAGATCTACCTAGTACGTATTATATAAAAGATAGCCCTCAAAGGATCCACCAGAAATTCTCCACAGTGGAAGGGGAAACAATAGTTGTCATACATGCATAAAACAAGAGGCAGTAAAAAGTTATGACAAATTAACATTCCTATTAAATAGTGATGATTCTTGAATGCTGTACACTTGACTGAGTCTGTGACTCTTTAAAGAAACTTTATTCATAAATTGAAAGATTTCTATCCACTCCAGATAAAAGTATCTATGCTCAGGAATAAATGCCCTTTTCCTTGAACAGCACTTTCAAAAACTTATTTTAAATGATCAAAACTATATTTTAGAGCCTGTACTACCCATTAAATTGTCCTTTCATGCTAAGCAGTTTTAAAATAGGTATAAAACAATTGGTAACACATACAAATTTCAGAACTACAGAAATAACTTTATAAAAACTCCATCAAAACACTTAAGTGAAAATTGGGAACCATATTTTGAATTAAGATCATTTCCTAACAGAGCATCACTACTGAGGAAAATTGGCCACCCCACTCTCACTGTCCAATGCTCGTAAAAGGTCGGAGGAAAAAGAAAAAGAAAAAGAAAAGTAGGGTAGAATATCACGACAGGCCAACCCTCATCACGGTGGACGGGTCTTATTCACTCGCATTTAATTTGGTGAAACATGAATACAATTGCAACTCTAAGCATACCATTTAAAAGACTGAAGTTTCGTCAACATATTGTGATATATGAAAGCCCCATACGAACTAAAATAAGCATGTGAGCTCTTCGTAAAATATGTTTTCAAGGCAGTTTTGAAATCCAATATGGCGGCTACGTTTTGCATGTTCGGTTCTCATCAGTGACGGCCACCATCTTTCCCCAGCCTTCCCAGCACTCATTTGAACAATGTTAGCGTATGTATGTAACGTTTATTGATCTTACTCAAGATTGCAGTTGTAATCAGCACAATAAAACAACATTTTGTTGCCTATATTAGTGAAAGTATGAAACTTGTTATTCCCGGGGTTATGGTTTGAACTGAATTCATTCTTACCTTGTAATCGGTTAGTTTTTATCCTTACTGCCATCACAACTGAAACTCCAGTGCTTATTTGATTGTTATTATACACATTTTGGTCTCAGTTCACTCCACATTGCACTTTAAACCCGTTGCTGTTCCTGGTTTCTAAGCGCGCGCGCCATAAACACAATTACGAACAGCAGACGACGACAGACGACGAAACTGCAAAGTTTTATTCCCTAAACTGTTTACTTTACTCGTTATTTAGTTTAAATTTACTTTGTTATTTAAAAATTTTGATTTAATTCATGTATATTATCCCTTTTTTGCAACCAAATTACCCCGAAAAAATTACCGATATTTCTAAAGTAGATAAAATCAAATGTTTCTAACGTTTTCGTACATCTGGCTGCCGAAAACCATAGAGGAACGAATACGGAAAAGTGCAGAGGAACGACTACTTTTTTTTTTTTTGCTTTTTTGTTTTTGCTAGCACTTTTCATTGATTTCAGTCTATTAGTATTTTGAATTTCTTTAATAATCGTATGCCAGAAATAAATGTAACCTTTAATGTTTGCATGCTTTAATGTTTGCATGCTAAGAATGGCAAAATCATCGTTGCCACATTAGTGGAGGCTTCACACATACGCCTTGTTCATTATTATAAACTGTTTCCATGAATTCTAGTTGTCATAGTAATGCAATAATGATAAAATTGCTTTAATATTTATGTATATATACTTCCAATACATAGCCTAATTTCACCAATTTCAACGTTTTGTGTGTAGTCTTATACCCAGTTTGGAGGGTCAACACATACCGAATGGTCAACGAGAGAGAGAGAGAAGAGAACGAGAGAGAGAGAGAGAGAGAGAGAGAGAGAGAGAGGAGGATAAGGAGGAGGAACGAAGAAGAAAAGGGATGGCGGTGGAGGGGGGGGGGGGGGGGGGGTGGGGGGGGGTGGGGAGAGGGTAGGTGGAGCTTTATACACGTGTTCGTATCCATTTCTGCATAATGGAGTTTTTGTCTCTTGGTACAAGGACAAGTGTCGTTATTCTTTACGATTAGTGATTCACGATACCCTTATAAATTACGGCACTGGGTGTAATGCACTATAGCAAAATCTCGTTCTGTTACGAGTGTTCGTTACAGAAATAGGTATTGCCCAAAAACGTGCTTGCACTGTCTCTGAAACCCATAGTAGACATGCTGCTTAGTTGTCAATCAAGTTTTTATAACCAAGTATTTTTTACAAGCTAGCTATTGAATAAATTTGTATTTTTCTCAGTCAAAACATATGCCCCTCAATGCTGAACTTTAACCTTTCCTATTTTACGACTTTCTGGTCATTGCAAATTCGGCCCCATAATTTCTTATGGTGCGAAAACAGACAAAGGCCCATGGACCGAAAAAGATTGCGTCACACTACGGCGATAATCCAGCAGTAAAACATCTTCATATATCCAAAAAGTAAATAAATAAAGATAGGGAGAATATCACAGCAGGCCAAGCAGGCCACCTACAATCAACACCTAGCCACCCTCCGAAAAAGTACATTATAACGCGTCCTGACACCGGAGATGGGCATCAGTCGCGACTTCTTGTTGGTGAAAAACCGAGCTAAAGACCTCTACTCTCCTTTCGAAGTAAGTATTTTCTCCAAAGTTAGAAATTAAGGCCAAATTTTAAGATTTAAACAGAGGGTACTGAAAAGGGTGGCCTACTGCAGTGGAAATCTCACCAAAACGCATTAGAAATTTTTACTTACAACTAAAAATGTTTCGAAGATTGACGCTATCTTGATGTTTACGGAGTCGCTTGTGTCAACAAACTTCCCATTTCATGTGCTAAATCTGTACACCACTTGTACCCATAGACGCTGGGGCACTTTCATCACAACAATCGTAAACCCACCTCTTACCAGCACTTATTCGTACTTATTCAAGGGGACTACGGCATTCTTTGCGGCGTTTTGCGCTCTTCAATTGTTTATCAGTGTTGTCAATTGGTATGTGTTTACCCTCCAAACTAGGTATAAGACTTACACAAAACCGGGGAAATAAGTGAAATTAGCATATCTATTTGTAGTATATATACATATTAGAGCAATTTTATCATTACTGCATTACTATGACAACTAGAATTCATCGAAACAGTTTGTAAATGCATCGGCGTATGTGTGACGCTCCACTAGATTGGCAACGATGAGCCATTTTTCCTCACGTCGGTTCTGCTCGTAAGTATACAATCCGAAACATTGTAATTTTGGGGGGTTAATTTGGTTGCAAAAAAGGGATAATGGACATGAATTAAATAAACATTTTGAAGTAGTTAAACTAAATATTGAGTAAAGTAAACAATTAAGGGAATAAAGCTTTGCATCTCATAATCAGTGTTGTCGTCTGCTGCTCGTAACTTTGTTTACGGAGTGAGTGCTTAGGAAACACGAACAGCAATGTGGTTCGGCGAGTGCACTGTGGAGTGAATTTAAGAGACACTGTGTATATTACAATCAAATAAGCACTGTGGAGTTTCAGTTGTGATGGCAGTAAGGATAAAACCACTGATTACAAGGTAAGAATGAATTCAGTTCCAACCATAACCCCGGGAATAACAAGTTTCATACTTTCACTAATATAGGAAACAAAATGTTGTTTTATTGTGCTGATTACAACTGCAATCTTGAGTAAGATCAATAAACGTTACATACATACGCTAATATTGTTCAAATGAGTGCTGGGAAGGCTGGGGAAAAGATGGTGGCCGTCACTGATGAGAACCGTCCATGCAAAACGTAGCCGCCATATTAGATTTCAAAACTGCCTTGAAAACATATTTTACGAAGAGCTCACATGAATAAGACCCGTCCACCGTGATGAGGGTTGGCCTGTCGTGATATTCTACCCTATATATGCGCATTACGATTATAACAATTACATGTATAGCTGATAACAATCTGCATGAATAACTGGTAAACTGTTCTGCAATGACAGTTGAGTATAGCAATTATTTACAATAGGTACGAAAGTCAAGATGTCCGTGACGTCATAATACAGAACTTAAAAGAACGTTCTAATTCAGAAAAATAATTACTTAAATTTGAGTCAGAGTCGAGTTACTTTTTCAATAACTAATATTTTCAAATTAATCATCATAAATATGTAAAATATTGATGTTTTACTACTTATTTAAAAATTAGCTAAGAGCACGCTTCTCGTCGTCATCTACCAAAACAGTTTACTCCTGGCTGCTTGTTGGTGAGAAATAGTGTTTCGATTCATTGTTGATAAAAGTGGCACCAGCGTCTGTGGGTACAAGTGGTGTGCGGATTTATCACAGGAAATGGAAAGTTTGTTGACACAAGCGACTCCGTAAACATCGAGATGGCGTCAATCTTCGAAACATTTTTAGTTGTAAGTAAAATTTCTAAAAGCGTTTTGGTGAGATTTCCACTGCCGTGGGCCGCCATTTTCAGTACCCTCTGTTTAAATCTTAAAATTTGGCCTTAATTTCTAACTTTGGAGAAAATACTTACTTCGAAAGGAGAGTAGAGGTCTTTAGCTCCGTTTCTCACCAACAACAAGTCGCGACTGATGCCCATCTCGGTGTCAGGACGCGTTATAATGTACTTTTTCGGAGGGTGGCAAACATTGATTGTAGGTGGCCTGGTTGGTTGGCCTGCCGTGGTAATCTACCCTAGTATTTGCCAAGGTCTACAGAATACATTCCGATATTTTTTAGGCCTTGTCACCTTGGTATTTTTGCAGTGACTGACAAAAATCGATTGGCCTACTACTACTACTAGCTACTAGGCTAAGTAGTATAACTAATTTTGGGCATCAGTCGTCATTGTATTTTCTACACCGCCATTTGCTCTTGGTTCTAGGTAGTAGTATTTTCATGCCTTTGGTTTGTGTTCACGATACTATTTAGTCAAACGTTTTTACGCTCATCAGCAAGGCTACAGTACTCAACACGTAGTATACATTAGCTACATTTCAAGCTTTTCCATTAAACTTCATTTGCTAACGCAAGCCTTACCTAACTACTCCTACACCTAGGTAGGTTTAAACAATGGCTACTCAAGTACACAACTTTAGACGTCACATGACAATACCAAAATCAACGACAGCATATATAATTACCTGAAAAATCTTAAAAACTGTATACACAGATCAAGACTAAGAAAGGCTACTAGTTAGTCCACGAACATTTCAAAGTTTTCCCAATTCTCACAAACAAAACATTGTAAAAGTCTTATCTGAACAAATAAATGAAAACCGCACAATTACTCACCTTTTCGTATACATAATGAAATATTTTACAGCTCAAACCGCCAAAATTCAACAAAATTCAACAGCGGAGCAGACGTGCTTACCACACCGATTCACAGTAACAAAAGGAGTGCCGGTATTCAAGGAAAGACGAGGCGCTGAATTGCGAAGGTGCAGCCAGAAATCAAGGAGACTGAACGGAAGTGGCGGTGACGTTCTCTACAGCAGGATCAGAGTACTTACTCCTGCTCTACAGATTCGTTGCATGTTCTTCATTAGTGTGTTTATTCCTGTTTAAAAATATGACTTAAATGCTAATAGGATATTTATTATTTAGCTTTTTATATGACAAACCGTTGTCGTTAGCGAAACATCAGTCTATGACTTTTTTTTTCTTTACTTTTCTTAACTTCAGGTGGACGTTTTCCTCGACCAATTTAGTCTCTGGTACACAATGCGAGATTCACGAAGTCGTTTGGCCTACCATTCAGCAAAAAGGAAAGCTGTGTAAGTACCATACTGTTTATAATGCAAAAATATGCATCGAACGAGATAGCAAAATAAAATATCTTCATTAACCTCAATAACTGCTGAAATGTTTCAAATATCTTTGATGTATAAAACCAGGTTTTGGTATTTAACATCCGACACGCTCACACATTTATAGAAGCACTGATACTGGTATTGTTTGCATTTCTATGTATACATATTCAAATGCAATGGTATGCATGTAAAAATATTAAACTTAGTTTATATCTTAATGCCGAATCATCAAACGTATGGATTGCTCTGGTAAAGCGCAGAATTGTCTCGAGAAAGAGAGAGAGAGAGAGAGAGAGAGAGAGCGGAGAGAGAGAGAGAGAGAGAGAGAGACGTCATGGAATGACAGCAAAAAGGTTTTATTTGTAGGGAATTCGAGACTCCGAATAATAAGCCAACACGATAAAAAGTGGGAGGGGATAGAGAGGGAAGCAGGGGTAGAGGTTGTGAGAGGAGGGGTAAGGGGTTGAGGAAAGGAGCCTAGAGATTGCTGTCTGTGTCTTAACCGACAATAGCCATCGCTAGGAACAAATACATTAAACTTGACGACAACTTTTATGGCTTTACAGAAACACGTTTAGTGGATTTATTGTTGTAGCTTTTCATTTGAGATGGTGTTTATAGCTGCACCACTTTCTAATGTCTTATCGCTTGGCGATAGACTTTTTGTTTTTTCCTTACGGCTGTTATCCGTAAGTATGTTTGAATCATCTCCTCTAGACAAGAAAGAACCTCTCTACTAAGATATCCAATGGAGATGAGAGGAACCAAACATTACTTACGGATAACAGCCGTAAGGAAAAAACAAAAAGTCTATCGCCAAGCGATAAGACATTAGAAAGTGGTGGCAGCTAATAAACGAAGAACATAATTAACAAGACCCATATCAGCCGACCGAAGGTCTACAAGAACTAACTTCCACCCTCAACATCAAACGAAACAGAGGAAACGGGATCTTCAATCAACGCAACAGTTTATGAAGACGCAACTATGTCCTTCATGAGAGGAACCAAACATTACTTACGGATAACAGCCGTAAGGAAAAAACAAAAAGTCTATCGCCAAGCGATAAGACATTAGATATATATATATATATATATATATATATATATATATATATATATATATATATATATATATATATATATGTGTGTGTGTGTGTGTGTGTGTGTGTGTAGAGAGAGTTTCAACAAACACGTGCCGTCATTTAAAGATCTGTACGACACAACAATATCAAAAATATCTTACAGCCTTTTCCATTGATATTTCTGCTTTCTTGTTTCAGCAAATTCATCACATTTGTCAGAGCTTGCTTGAGGGATTTAAAATTTTAGAATAGTTTTTTGTTTATGTCTGAGCGTAACTGCAAAGGTTGCAGAATAGATACGACGTGAATAAAAGGCATAATATCTATTCATATGTTCATCTCACACTCTTCATGGGATACTTTATCAGACATTATTCCGCTGAAATCAATTTAAAGGTCATTTATTAATACTGAAACACCTTTCTGCTACTCCGGTTTTTGTAATGATAATATTAATAATAATTATAGTCGGGATCCAATATATAAAGGAAAACGAGCCACTTGATATGACAATATTGTTAGGCGTTAAAATATTTTAGCTACCGTGACCAGGCTAGAGAGGAAATAATTTTTAACATTATCGATTTCTTCATTGTAAACTAGAAAGATTTTTTTGGGGGGTGGGGGATTTAGGTGGATATGATCAAATGAGCAAATATAAATTATTCGCTATTGATTTTTTATTTTATCCAAACCGGAAAGAAGCTATGTAGTTTAAGTCCCTTTGGTGGATTCAAGTTAAACCAAACTCCAAAAACTGACTGTTTCCTATGGTATAAAACCTAAAGGATTCCATACACTCTTAAATTCTTTGTTAAATTAGTTTGAAAAACGGGTCTGATGAAACTGGTTTGACACACGCTTATAAAAGAGTCGGCAAAGCAGTGTGATCAAACTATTCAGTCTTATACTAGGTGTCGAAGAGAAAATATTCATCAGAGCACTCGAAGATGTCAATTCGAATGAATGTCAGAGATTTTGAATTTCCAGGGCTAGGTGCTGAGAAAATCAGGAAACGTTCTCTCACTTGTGGGCCTAAAGGGTGACTTCCGAAAGGAGAAAGATTTTCTCATATACAACCTAAATGAGCTTAGTTTTTAAAAGAGAGATTGGTTCTGCTATTTGAGAATGGATGAAGAAATATATCTATACCCTCTTAACAATATTGAACCACTGATTAACAAACAAACTTTCGTTTAAGGAAATCAGTTTTGTCCCATGAGCGATTCTTGCAACATTAGCCTTGAGAAACACAAGAGGATCAAAATACCACAAAGAGATGGCAGATGAATATGATTTTATTGACATCGTCACATTTTCACACTCTTCTCTACAAGTTGCTCTCACGTGGTTTATTTTCTTGGTTATCGAATCTCCTGTAGCTGTCGCATCCACAAGTATGTTGTATGATGCTTCCTTCTGTATTCCGGAGGACCACTGTACGGAGCTCTAGGTAAGACACCGTAAGTGGAAGAAGATGAAGTGTAAATTACAAAAACTTGACAAGCTTCCCGCACACGACCAAACTGGCTTACTGGCTCTGGTTTGATGAAAATAAACACCGAAACCAATCCATCAGAAATGCCCAAGTTGGAAATAGTAACAAACTAAGGCACCAGAGCTGACCTTAATTTTCATTAGTACTAAAACAAAACTTATAGTTGAACATATGGTAGATAGTATTAAGCCAAACCCAACAGAAATACCTTGTTGTCACAAGTGCCGAACAAAAACTGACTTTCAAGTCAGTAGTATCAAACCAATTCATGGTAATCGATAGTATCATACAAGAATACAGTGTTTAATATACTATAGTGTAAACTGTTTGAAAACTTTAGGAAACTCCTAGCTTTTCAATTATGAATCTGCACAACCGCCTTGACATTCAAGTACGTCAAATATGCAATGTTCCAAAATGATATTCTTAAGTCGTTTCTTTGGCATATATATATATGAAAGACGGGTGTACAGAATCCTAAATATGATGCATGAGTTATTTTTACGCTACGCCGAGAATATCTGTCGAGAGCTGGATCTATAATTGAGCAGTCAATGCTGCCTTTAATGGCTCCGTGACATGGCTCAACCAGTGTGTCAATCATGGGTGAGGATATGCTGTCAAAATGTTAGAAAAAATAAGAGTAAGAGAAATTCCTGGGTATTATTGAAGACGCACCTTGATTGAGACAGTTTTGATCGTTTTCATAAATGTGTCAATACTGAAAATGTAAAGAAGGAGGGGGATAGATAGGGAAAAGAGAACGTCATACAGACAAATAAAAGGGCAATACTAAAGCCTCCAGAGAGAGAGAGAGAGAGAGAGAGAGAGAGAGAGAGAAGACAGTAAATGCGAAGTGAATATTTCAAGATGATTTCAAGTTGAGCATTCCGTAGCGAGACATCCTTGCAGTATTCACCAAACATAAGAGCCCAGCTCGGATGGATTGGGGGAGGGTAGGGGGACGGAGGCTCTGGAGTGAATCAGGGGTTAAAAGTAGATGAGACAAATGGAGGACCATTAAGGACCATCGCCAGAAGTCAACAGACAAGGTTATTATGATTCTATCTGTCTGTTTTTTGTTTTCTCTTCTGCCTTTATTTCAAGGATGGAAGAATTAACAATGTTCATAGATTTAGGAAGAAGTGACGAAAGTTTATAAGACAGAAATGTCCACCAAATCTTATTTTTGAATTCAATCCTGTTAGTTATTACATGAATGAATACATAATACAATGGGATGACTAAATCATGTATGAATATTTAATGCATGAAAATGTTTCTTCAGGAGGATAGAAAATAATATAATTGCTTCACTCTGCTAAAATCGACACATGATGATGCTGAATGTTTACTTCCTATTAAAGCAGAGACAGGCTACAAGGTCGCCTTTGTCTAGGCCTGTTTTGTAGATATTATTCTGTTCCTTACTCACGATTGCCAACTGAATGGCTAACACCAAACTTCGATTGGCCCTCTTAAAAACTTCGGAAGTTTTTCATCCTCTGTTTTCCTTATATTCAATTTAACAGGACTGATAAATTAAGATATGGTCAGAATAGTTTTGCAGTGATACCCAATCTTGAAAAAGAAAGGAATTTGAGTAATCAGTAATAGAGAGATTAACCATGAATCTATTTAACAGATGAGGTCTTTGTTAGTGTTTTCAGTTTTAACGATAAAATCGCTGGTTTCGTCTTTTACCTTTGATATAATCATTGTCCACTCCCTCTCAGCCAAATTAATTATCCATGGGTTTTTCATCTGTATATCAATATGTCATTATCACCAAAATAATGATAATAAAAATATTATTATTATTATCATTATTATTACCTCTTAACGCGGTTACTCCAACTACAAAACATTTAAGATAAAATAATGATTCTCCTTTTCAAAAGATTCAGTACACAAACGTCTGACAAAGTCCAACCTCCAACGGTAGAATCCAGAACTCGAGATATACCCGGATAAATAAGGCAGAAACTTGCTCTGCTCCCGACGTAAATAATCACAAAAATGACGCATGAGGACATTATTTATTCATAGATTCTTCTCGGCTCAGACAATCGAGAAAAAAAAGAGCAAAAAGAAGCAGCTCGTCACTGTCAGGAGACATGACATCTTGCGAAGAAGCTCTTCACTGCCGGAAGGCATCTTGAGCGGAAGCGCTACGCAGCCATCGCGACAAGAAATATTCATAAACACCCTTGAGAGAACTTTTTGAAACATCTGAGCGGAGCAGCATTAATGGAAAAGTTGTTAATATTCACAAAAATATGGACGTCTTGAAAGGCGTTTCGGAGCTCAACTTCGGAAAGAAAACTTCAACAAAGACTTATGACTGTCAATATTGGTGGGATGGGAGGGTCGGCGAATGGGGGGATGGGGGTCGTGGGCAGGAAATGGAAGAGACCAACACCAGCGGGGCCTCGCCCCCTCCAAGGATCCCTCCTACAGGACTCTCCCACCAGCAGGAATCCCCCCACCATAACAACCGATGACCTTTTTTTCTTTTTTTTCTTTTCTTAATGAACAGTAATGAGGGAAAGTGATCCGAGAAATGTTTGTTTTTCGAAAGACTTTCTTTAAAAGAAAAAATTCTTAGCTAAAATATGAAGATATTTTGTTTTTGTAGACATGAACATATGTAAAGAGAAGACAAAGACATTCTGTCTTATGAGGAACATTTACCATTTTCTGTTATATCAGGAAGACATTCGGCAGAATATCATTAAAAGCAATGTGTTTTTTTCATCGCTTATAATATTCTACTACCGAATGTCTTCCTGGCATAGCAGAAAATGGTGAATGTTCCTTATAAAACAGAATGTCTTTGTCTTCTCTTTACATGTGCTCATGTCTACGAAAAACAAAACATCTTCATATTTTAGCAATATTTGTCGAGTTTTCTGTGTCTAAAACGACAGACACTTGCAATCGACCTCACGTTTAGACTTGCCGTCGTCTAGCCCGGGCCAAGCCTCACCCACCACTGACCTTTTTATAAGAAGGCTGCATGGAGGTACTACCGTGGTCTTAGCTTTCTGAAAAGTACGCATAGTCCGTCCACAAAGTCTAAACTCACCTTCATGTAGTCATTTTTGATTGTAGGTGACACTGTATAGTACCTCAGATGAAAGATTTATATTAATGTTCTTTCGATAAGGACAAAAATCCTTAATGCTATTTCTATCTATCTATTTTCGAGATGCTTGCGTCTGTTGAGTCACCGGAAGCGTGCACTATTAGTGCAACAATGAACTAGAAGAAAATATGTCTCATAAAAAAAAATATTATGAAAATACGTAAGTTTAGCTTTAACATCTACAGTCTTAGGAATAATTTCTTTTCAGTTTCTTGTAAAATTTTATCTCATTTTTACATCAAGTTTTATAATCTCACTGTTAAGGATTTGCATGAGTCTGTTGCTTTGTTTGTCTTCACCGAATCTGGCAGAAGACTAAATCAGTTTATTACAGCAATGGTAAACATTTATAGGATTAGGTCACCTTCAGGCAAATTATTACGCTTTAAAGCATCGATGCTTCGTTACAAACTGAAGTACATCTCTTTATACCTCTTTGCAAAACAGAAAAAAAGACTCCCAACATAACCTAACTCAAGTTTAACTTCATTATTATCAATAATGAACAAAACTGACAGAAACGGCTGTAATTGATTTTAAACCTGAAGATAACGGTTGATTTCCTTCTTTCTAAATGAGTCAAAGAATACAAAGGAAGCAAATACCATAAAGGGAGATGTGTTGGAAGGGCGCAAATATAAATGTCAGTTATCTTATCATAATCATAATAATGTTTATTCTGCGTCATCAGTTTACTACAAGTGGAACATGAAATTGAATAATTTATATCCGAGTATTATATATATATATATATATATATATATATCATATATATATATATATATATATATATATGATAGATAGATAGATAGATAGATAGATAGATAGATAGATAGATAGTGTGTGTACGTGGCCCAAACCCCCATACCCATGACCTGCAACATGGTTGCTATCCACTAAAGTTGACTAACTGAGTACCAAATCCATTTTTTATATTGACTATGTAGACTTCTAAATCACACGTCATTTCCAAGTTTATTAAACATTCCTTACATGCATCCATTATGCCTCGCACTATTTCCCAAAGATAAACTTGGGGGCCATTGAAGACATCTCTAAAAGTTCGATATCTCTCCTCGGGTTTCTACGCTGCCTCCCAAATATGAGTTCACTTCAATATGCACAAAAATATTCACAAATATATCACGATACGGAGCTTACACAGTGTTGCCACAACCGAGCATTCATTATAGCTCTACATCCTTTCCTCTTCGATTATAAACGTTATGATCTTTTAGGTTTATATAATCACTGCAGCCGGTTAAATCGACAGATGAAATGCACATTAGCGTTAATAAGTGAGTAAGCAATCAGCGCTTCTGTTAATCCTGGTTCCCTGACAATCATTGTTTCCTTAGAAGTTGGCAACACTGGGAGTTATTCCCTCCGGAGACCTCGCTACAGCGAACCTCCAGCAACCTGTCAGAATTTATAGCAGATCTGGGGATTTATATCGCAACTATTACCATAATGTTTCTTTGGCATTTATCACAGCTAATGGAATATTTCTCCTTCCAAATACACTCCCGTGAAGTGGGAAGGATGGAGGGACGAACATGAGGAAGGAAAAGGAAGAGGAGGATGAGGAGGAGGAAGAGTAGGAGGAGAGACGCACTGGTGGAAGAACTTCAAGGTGTAGTTGTACGAAAGAAGTTACTCGACTTAATCAACTAAAACTTGACGCTGCGATTGGATCGTAAGGGAAGACCGGTAAATGATGTTTTCATATCGTTATTCTTGTCGACGTGAGCGTAAATCCTTTGTTTTTCATAAACGCTGAACGTTTCATGTATATATATATATATATATATATATATATATATATATATATATATATATATATATATATACATATATATATATATATATATATATATATATATATATATATATATATATATATATATATATGTGTGTGTGTGTGTGTGTGTGTGTATATGTGGATGTGTGAATATTTTATATATAGACTACATATAAATACACACTTATACTCTACGTATATGTGCGCCTCTATTGATTTAACCAGTGAATTATTTATTAGGTTGCAATCCGACTGTACTTGGTTGCGTCTAGTGAAAGAGGGTACTTGGGTTTGCAATCTAATTGCAAAAGGAGTGCTTAAAACGGCAAAATTTAACTCTCATGAGTCATTCATACATTAGGAAGAAGGCAAATATAATCCAATCTAGGTTTAGGTTCAACTGTTTTGGTGCCCACATGTCCAAGCCATATCCCTTTCATCATTATCTCATCTAGTTATGGACCTTCCTTAATTCCTTCATGATATCATTTCTAACTGCCGTCTGACTCCTGGGGTTCTTCTTAAAGCTTTCTTCTCAGTTGATTCGTGTCCGCTTACTAATACAGATAGTACTACTTATGTATTGTATTGTCCTACATTCGTATGGAATTCCAGTCTATTTGATATCCAAATCTTATGCAGCCCAGCCATTATTTGAATTGCTTTTTCTACTCTTTCACTGAATTTTAACTCAAGAGAACCTGTACCGGCGGCCATCATTAGTTCTAAAAGTCTAACAGTCCAACTATATTAATCCTTTGTAAAGCCAGTGTTATTTCATCCTTTTATGCACACTCTGTTTGTAGTACTGCCGTCATTTCTTAGGCTTATTTGGAGTCACATCTCTCAGGAAGTACTAAGCATTCAATAAGCAAGCTTCACTGATTAGAACCGCATCACGTACAATTCTCAGTCTGTTGGACTTCTATCGTTACTCCATTCTAAACGGTTTCTTCCTTCTCAAACCAATTACTATAACCTATAAAACCCATGTGAAGGGCAAACTGCATGGGTGGAATAACATGCTCTCGCAGCAATCTACTGTTCACTGTAAATTCACTATACTCTGTTTTTTTCCATCTGTCCATCCGCCTGTGCTGTTTTCACATGGTAACACTGAGTCTCGGGCTTTCCCGGTCTTTAAATAGTTACGCTACGTGTACGTTTTAGGTAAATAAAAGGATAATCTGGGTGTACATTTGCAACTGAAAAGTGTTTTAATAATTTACTGAATGCGAATTACACCGTTAATATTCGAAATAGGATATTATTCAAACCCTGGGAGGCAGTGTTACTATGCGCAAACACCACAGGCGGATGGACAGATGGAAAAAAAAAAAACAGAGTATAGACAAGACCAAGTTAACATTAAGCGTAGATTTACTGCACTTCGCTTATGGATAGTTTCAGTTATATTTACAAAAGTGATGCAATGATCCCTGAACGCTACCATATGGTTTCTCATAATGAATACTATATATGTATACATATATATATATATATAATATATATATATATATATAGATATAATATATTATATATATATATATCGATAGGCAGATAAGGGACCTCTTACACAAGTGGCCATGACTTCTGATCACAGGGTTTCGTTTAATTTCACCTTACCGCGTCTGTTGAACTAAGCAGCAAAGGAGGTACTACTTTGTCGTTGTCGACCGTGACTGACTGCAACCATGTTTGAGAGAGGCATGAGACTATAAGCTGCTATATTTTAAATTACTTACTGAATACCACAAGGCCGGGTTGCACCAAATGGAGCCTCCCTTTACTGGGAAGAAGTTTACACACACACACACACACACGTATGTGTATATATATATATATATATATATATATATATATATATATATATATATATATATATACATTTTAGGTGGTTTCCTAACTTTCTCGTTTACTTTTCATCCCTTAATTGTCAGTTCTATTATTCATATGTTGAGTCTTTGTATTGTGATGAAAATACTTTTATACCGAATAATAAATATGATTGACTGGTTTACCCAACACCTCAACTAAAGCAAAAGTCGTTGTCGGGTGAGTTTTTGTATGGCAAAACATTTTAAACTGAAAAAATTACTTTCTACTTTCTGGAACTGGCTAGGCGTCGGTGCCCAGAGTAAATCGTCCGGCGCTACAAAAACAAAGATTGTTGCTAATATTTGGGAGGAGGCCTTGTCATGCCTAAGAAGTCTATTGATTTGCGTGGTAAAACATGAAAAACTGAAAAACAAAAAAAATGACTGTTTTGATTGTGTACAAAATACAAGAAACAACGAAGTGCTTCCGAACATAATAGACCCATGGTAAAAACACGTCATCAAACACCAAACCCAAACGAAGGAGGAGAGAAAAAGAAAAAGTTCCGAGAGGAGCAGAAGAAAAGAGCAACGGTCGACACTGAGGAAACAGAGGGAAGGTCGATTAGAAAACACATACATACATTCTTGCCTGAATATCGGAAGAAGATGATCTGCTCACATCTTCGCCCTCTCGGTTCCCATCAGATATTCATAGAAGAAGAAAAGTTTTCCATTTTTGTAATTGCCCTAAAACGCTGTTTCTTTTCTCCTTGTCGCTGTAAGGAGGGCTCCACAGCACTCTCTTTCTCTCTCTCCCCCCTCGCCCGCTTCCAGCACCCTCCTTTTTTTCTATCATAACTTTATTCAACTTTCAGCATATCGATGAAATTTTGATGAGAGAGAGAGAGAGAGAGAGAGAGAGAGAGAGAGAAGGTAAACTGTAACTACCAAGACACATCAGAGGAGGGAGGTGATTCAGACACAGATGTACCTACCCGTCCCACAGACGCTTGACGTGTAAGTCCGTTCAGCTACTAATGAAGTATATTATGCATAAATATTCTTCCTATTACGCTCACATAAGAATGGGTAACAAGCGCCTATGTATATTCATATTCATTGGCTGATTAAATACAAAACTATGTGCTTATCCATATTCATTTGAACGAAAGGAATACAAAGCTAAATGTTGTTTGTCCTGCCATTTTTATTGTGGGAAATCTAGGGGCTACCCGGCAGATGTAAGCCTCATTTAAGCGTCACTCTAGCATCACTGCGAGGTAACTACCAGTTATTCAGAAAGAATCTCAATAAATGTAAATTACAGGCTACACTACGCAACAAATATTTTTGACGATATGATAGACCAGCTTCTAGATTTTACTGCGATGGAATATTTCCGTTCGTTGTTTACAGCATAATAATAATAATAATAATAATAATAATAATAATAATAATAATAATAATAATAATAATAATAATAATAATAATAATAATAATAATAATAATAATTGTTATCATTATTACCAATAATAAGAATAACAATAATGAAAATAAAAGTTTGCCTTTGTAGCTCAAGATCATATACACATTCAGATAAAAAAAGAATGCAACAACTACGTTAGTATTATTACCAATGATGATACTAGGAATAGATGTGGTTTAGACACCATCATATAATCAGTGGTAGCGATGGACTTGCCAAGTGTTGATTATATCGAGGACTTCTTTTGAGGTCTCAGACCCGTGACTGTGCCACTCATCCCACTCCCCACCTCATAACATTCACTTCCGGAATATGTAAGTTTCCGTGAACTGAAAATCCTTGTACCACAAAGTTCATTCAAAACATCATCAAGTTTCTCTTCATATATTTTAAGATATATTTTTCCCTCTTTTCCTTCTGCCCAAGTTGGAGTCCTTTAGTAGATCATAGGTATCATAATCTTAAAAGGAACAACCAGGTGTTGATGGTTCAATTTACACTCAAAAGTTAATATTTCTATCATTATTAAAAGGTGTGTTTACACTAGGCTTCACTGCACGCTGCATACGTCAGACTCATCACCAACTCCTCCCAAATTCTTGTTAGCACCGCCTACTGGACTGCTCATCAAGACTCACGCCACACCACTAACTCGCCCTAATGAGCAGTCAAGTAGGCGGGGCTAACAAGAATTTGGGAGGAGTTGGTGATGAGTCTTACGTATGTACCGTGTGGTGTAGCCTATTATATTCACAAGGTTTCCAATAAACTTCGGTTATACTGAA
>NC_061091.1:59559288-59621788 GCF_015104395.2 Macrobrachium nipponense
GTCCTTAATATCTAAAATCACTTTACCTCCCAAATGATATATTTTCATATATGTACCGAAGGGGAAAGTTTTTTTTAGTTGATAATAATTTCGTTCCCCCCATGGGATCGAACCCACCGTCCAGTGGACGGGGACGAAATCAGGACATGTCAGTGACGCTATCCAATCAGGCCAACAGAGACGCTATACGTTCATATCGATTCTGACCTTACCAAAATCACCCTCGATCTCGGTGCTTCGTAAAATAGATCGATATGGAACCCCGTCTACCCATGTTAGCCAATTCGAGCGTTTGACAGCACGTAGTCCTTTTGTTATGAATAATTATTACACAATCGAACTGTGTCCATTTATATATCAATTCAAGCTACAAATGTCCTTAATATCTAAATTCACTTTACCTCCCAAATGATTATATTTTCATATATGTACCGAAGGGGAATTTTTAGTTATAATAAAAAAATTTCGTCCCCCCATGGGATCGAACCACCCCCGTCCAATTTGGAAGGACGGGGACGAAATCAGGACAGTCAGTGACGCTATCCAATCAACCAAACAGAGACGCTATAAATTCATATCGATTCTGACCTTACAAAATCCCCACGATCTCGGTGCTTTCGTAATTAGAAAATCGATATGGAAACCCCGTCTACCATGTTAGCCAATTCGAGCTTTTGACAGCACGTTAGCCTTTTGTTATGAATAACTTATCACATCGAAAACCGTTGATCCATTTATTTATATTTCAATTCAAGCTACCAAATGTTCCTGTAATATCTAAATTCACTTTACCTCCCACCCAAATGATATTTTCATATATGTACCGAAGGGAAATTTTTTCGTTGATAATAATTTCGTCCCCCCATGGGTCGAACCACCCGTCCAAGTGGACGGGGACGAATCATGACAGTCAATGACGCTATCCAAGCTCACCCAACAGAGACGCTATCAGTTCTATACGATTCTGACCTTACAAATCCCCTCGATCCCTCGTTGCTTTCGTAATTAGATCCGATATGGAAACCCCGTTCTACATGTTAACACTTCGAGCGTTTGACAGCCGTAGCCTTTTGGTTATGATAATTATCACAGCGACCGTGATCCATTATATATCAACTTCAGCTACAAATTTCCCTTTAATATCTAAAAAAAAAAATTTTCCCCCCCCCCCCCCCCCCCCCCCTTTTTTTTTTTACCTCCCAAATATATTTTTTCATATATGTACCGAAGGGGATTTTTTTATTGATAATAATTTCTCCCCCCATGGATCGACCACCGTCCAAGTGGACGGGACGAATCAGGACAGTCAGTGACGCTTCCAATCAGCAACAGAGACGCTATAAGTTCATATCGATCTGACCTGACAAAATCACCCTCGATCTACGGTGCTTTCGTATAGAAGCGTATGGAACCCCGTCTACATGTTTAGCCAATTCGAGCGTTTGAACAAGCCAACGTTAGCCTTTTGTTATGAATATTATATCACACACATCGAACCGTGATCCATTTATATATCAATTTTCAAGCTACAAATGCCTTTATATCTACATTCAACTTTTACCGCCCAATGATATATTTTCATATATGTACCGAAAGGGAATTTTTTAGTGATAATAATTTCGTCGCCCACCCATTGGATCGAACCACCGTCCAAGTGGACGGGGGACGAATCATGACAGTCCAGTGCGGCTTCCAATCAGCCAACAGAGACGCTATAATAGTTTTCATATCGATTTCTGACCTTACAAATCACCTCGATCTCGTGCTTTCGTATTAAATCGATATTGTTACGACCCCTTTGGCCGTAAAACAGGTTCTTTATATTTCAATAATCACAGGGATCGTAGGCAGTAAGAAAGTACACAGGGTATGAGGAATGTGGACACAAAACACCAGAACAAAATTAACAATATTTAATTACAAAATACACTTAACACTAAATAAGCCTTGTGAGGAACCTTAACATTAAATACACAAAATACAAGGAGCAAATAACAGCTCACAAGGACTCCTAATACTGAAAGCTAACCCTAACAAAGTAAAGGAAAGGACATAACATGCCAAAGGCTCAAATAATACTACGGGCCCAATAATGAAAAAAAACCACTAAACCTATAATTATAAGATTGAAGGAAGACTAGAGAAAATAAAGACAGGAAAACCTTAAATCTCCTACCTAACAGTGTTGGTACTAAACTTAAAACTAAATTCAAATAATATTCTGAGGGACAGTAAATACCCAATACCAACAACTCAATACAACATATATATATACAAATATAATCGATATTTAAATACGCAAATCCTCGCGTATAACGAAGTGCACAGGAGTTCACGGAAGTTGCTTCAACCTCCCAGCAGCTATACGGGGGAGCCCACAAATTGTCCAGGTAGACCCAGGGGTCGAGATCAATTCCGAGGGACAACACAGGATAATCACCTCTTACCTGGCAATTGCCTCCCTACGAGCCTCCTCACGAGCCCTTAGCTCTCCTGGACAAGCAGCTGAAGACTGACAGAACAGTGGTTGGCGTAACGCCTCCTACGTGGCGGGACAGCGACGACCACGTCTTTCGCCAAATCCTCCGGCGGGAATCAGGAGTACAGGCGTCGCAAGTGACGATAACCTGCGCTATCACAGCCGTGATCAAACTCCACAATGCACATACGCCGTAGATGGCTCAGCACATCTACGGAAAACCACTTCCAAGGGAGGTCTGTCGGAGTATTCCTCCAAAAAGGCGTGAGATAAATCTCCAGAAGGCTACCAACAAAAGAGCGTACGTCCAGAAGCTTATACAGGCCCGAACTATTTTCGGCCGGCCTCCACTCACAGCACTACAGTTCCATTCCAACTCGAAAACAAAATAAAAACAATCGTTAACACGATAGTTAGGTAATTCACAACAAGAGGAGGAATCACTGAGCAAAAACACTGAACGTTACGTTAACGTAAAAACAATACAGCTGCTGAACTAAATATAAGAGAACACTTAAAACTAAGTTACAAGGCTGATTTAAGAAAATAAACAATCAATAAATTACGTTAATTTGACACCTTCCTCCCCCTCAAAAAAACAAAATTATTCAAATAGAATACATTTTTTTAGTACCACAATCATATTACATACTAGAAGATAACCATATAGACAACTTAATCTAAAACATCCTGCAAGAAAAAAAAAAATAGAACTTAATCTAAAATATCCTGCAAGGGAAAAACAATAAGGTGAAGCAAAACTCGGAACATAATGAAACAGACTTAAGACAAAGCCCGAATCCATACATCATTTTAAACATGATTAAAATTGACTACCTTAAATATAATTTTCAATACAAACCCCGAAGGAGAAATGAGAAGGGCGAGGTGAGAAGAGAAATAACCAGACTTACATCCTAGAAAGGGCATCAGGAATACAGTTATCAACACCCTTAACATGCTTAATACTTAAAGGAAACTCCTGCAGCTGAAGAGCCCAACGCAGAATCCTCTGGTTAGAACCTTTCATTCTTTCGATGAACACCAAAGGGTTATGGTCCGTCCAAATTTCTACGGGAAAGGAAAAATTAGTAACATATGGTTTGAAATGAACCAAGGTACGAATTAAAGCTAGTGCCTCCTTCTCGATGGTAGAATACCTTCTCTCAGCATCCAGCAACTTACGACTAAAGTAGGATACTGGACGCACTTCACCATCTTCATGTCTTTGAAAAAGTACTCCACCTATACCCACATCACTGGCATCTACAGCCACAATAAACGGTTTCTGAAAGTCAGGAGACATTAGAATGGGGTTAGACATCAAGACAGTTTTCAGTTTTAAAAAAGATTCCTCATTGAGAAGACCATACAAACTTTTGTCCCTTCTGCAATAGTTGAGTAAGGGGCTGAGCAATGTCAGAGAAGTTCCGGATGAATCGCCTATAATAACCCAACATACCTAAAATTCTCCGGACCTCCCTAACATTGCGCGGCCTTTGCAAATTTAATAGAGCCTCGAGGTTAGCTTGTTTAGGAGTAACCCGACCCAAACCAACCTCGTGACCTAGATAACACACCTTGGCTTTACCAAATTCACATTTACTCAAATTTACAACAAGACCAGCGGCTCTCAAGGCCTCAAATACCTTCTTTAACCTCACCAAATGAGTCCGCCAGTCATTGCTGTGAATAACCAAATCATCATCTATAAATTTCTGTACCCTCCAGACCACATATAACTCGGTTCATCAACCGCTGGAAGGTACGCTGCATTTTCATCCCAAAGGGCATTACCTTACATTCGTAAAGCCCAAAGGGCGTAACAAAAGCGGAAATCTCACGAGCTCGATCCGATAGGGGAACCTGCCAATACCCCTTTAAAAGATCCAATTTAGTTATAAACTTAGAGGTCCTATCCGATCAAGACAGTCCTCGATACGAGGCAAAGGGAAAGAGTCATTCTTTGTATTAGCATTGACCTTGCGGTAGTCCACACACATGCGAAACTGCCCGTCAGCTTTCTTAACAAGTACAATAGGTGAGCTCCAAGGACTTACCGAAGGTCTAATTAAATCATGCTCCAACATATACTTTATCTCCTTCTCGACAATATCACGTTTTTCTGGATTTAGTCGATAAGGACTTTGTTTGACTGGGGAAGCACTGCCCACATCAACATCGTGTTGGAGCAAGGTCGTTCTACCTGGAGAGGCCTGAAATAAGTCTGAAAAAGAAGATATTAATTTTATCATGTCATCCTTCTGAATACCCTCCAGATGCTCCAAACCCTTTTCTAAAGTTTCCAAATTTTGCATATTAACTGTAAGAGCATCTGAAGATACCTGGCAAAACAAGTCGGCTGGTTCTTCTAACGTGGGTTCTAACACTAGAGACACTGGCTCATATACTATAGCTAGGGGGTCAAGTCTACCAAACTGTGTAAGATTTCAATCTATTAATGTGGAATATCCGACACTTACGTTTGGTCCCAGGAGCTTCCACTTCATAATTGACATCAGACAATTTCCGAAGTACCTTCCAAGGCCCCTTATACCTAGGTTCCAGAAAATTGTCAGAGTCTGTACTCAAAACCAAACAAGCTCACCAGGCTCAACGAAAACGTGCCTTACTCTTCTTATCATAATTTTCCTTCATGAGGCCTGAGACAACACCAAATTATCCTGGGCAAATTTCCAGGCAGCTGATAATCTACTTCTCAGGTCCTCAACGAACTCACCCACATTCAATACTTTCTTATGACTAACCTCTAGCAACTCATGGAAAATTTCTAGAGGACCACGTACCTTATGTCCAAAAATCAACTCAAATGGAGCTACACCTGTGGAAGAATTGGGATGATTACGTATAGCAAAGAGAGCAAAGGGAAGACCTTTATCCCAATCCTCGCCTTGCTCATAACAGTACTTTTTTAGAATAGATTTAAGGGTTTGGTGGAACCTTTCCACTACGCCCTGACTCTCTGGGTGGTAAGGTACACTGGTAATGTGCTGAATGGCCAGTTCAGCACATTTACCCTTAACCCCAATACCTTGCTCGTGAAATTAGTGCCACAATCAGTTTGAATTTTACGAGGCAACCCATACCTGGAAAAAAATTCTATTAGTTTCTCAAACACTACTTTGGATGTAATTTTCCTCATAGGAAAAGCTTCAGGAAACCTAGACGCTCTGTCCATTATAGTCAAAAGATAAGTAAATCCAGATTTAGTTCGGGGCAAAGGCCCAACCACATCAACAACTAACTCGGCAAAAGGATCCCCAATTGCAGGAATTGGATGCAAAGGGGCTTTAGGAATAGGTTTATTAGGTTTACCCATCACTTGACATGTTTCACAACTTCCTACAAATTTCTTCACCGAGGATTTCAATCCTGGCCACCAAAATACTTTGCCATCTACTATGGGTTTGCAAACTCCAAAATGACCAGAAAAGGAATCCTCATGAGCTAAACTAAGGACATCATTCTGATATTTTGAAGGTACCACAATCTGTTCTACCCGAGAGGTTTGGTTCAATCCGTGATCCACAGGACGACTAACTCTATACAACAAACCTCTAATCACACAGAACCTTGGTTTAGTTAAATCATCCGTACCTCCTAATTCATAATTGAATTCAGCCTTCTGAGCTTCAATAAAGCTTACACGGTCACAATCTGGATTAAATATTTTATTCATAAAACTACTACTACTACTACCTACAGACCCGGGTCTCTCTACCTCTACCTCTAAACTACTAAAGTTTAAATTATCCTCATTCTGTAAGGCGGCAGCAGCCTTTGCAGAAGCTCGAGTGGTAATTGCCACAGGACTTGCAGTTACGGACACTATTGGGAATAATTCATAACCTCGGGCATCCAACATATCATTTCCCAAAATGCCGTCAATACCAGGGATGGGGAGCTTTTCTACCACTGCCAATTCTGTCACCTTGTGATACCCTGGGAAGAATGCCTCTACCTCCACCAAAGGTGCAGAAACCACTGTATCAGGGAACCCACCCAGGACCACATAATTTCCAGAATGCTCACCAACATCCTTCAAAACCTTTGACAACACCAATGATCGAGCAGACCCAGTGTCCCTTAAGAAGTTCACTCTGATAACTTTACTATCAACCACCAAACTGCCAGGCCAAATATATTTGTCAAAAAGTCACAAAGGAGAGCTAGTAGGCGATTGGTTTATTTCACCTCCACTACCACTAAACATAACCCTTCCTTCAGTTCCTGGGGAACACTCAACTTCAGCATTAGGGGTAGTAGGGGCCTTAGCAATCAAGATATGGGGACATTGTTGTTACCTCCCCTTCCGTTCCGCTGGAGATACCTCCTCCGGGCAGGACACCGAGCTTGAAAGTGACCCTGCTCGTGGCACCAAAAACAAGTTCCCCTAGCTCTACCAACATTACTGGAACTTTGATTACTCTGGGAAAACACCCGTGTGTTCCTTCCACTCGGGTTATTTCCCTGGCTAGCTTCAACCTTTGTTTTAAAGGGTTTATTGGATCTCCAATTATTATTGTTTGGCCTGGCAGGCTGGGATTTAACGACTGATGAGCCAAAACTACTACTACCTACACGGTGTGTTAACACAAACTCATCAGCTATCTGAGCAGCTTTACTTATGTTATATGCTTTTACCTCCTCTAGGTGAATTCTAAGTTCTTTACTACAAGTTTTCTTAAACTCCTCAAGTAGCATCAGCTCCCTCAAGGAGGAGAAGGAGACCACCTGGCGACTCTTTACCCAGTCGTCAAACTGCTCCCTCCTTAAGACGGGCATACTCCACATACGACATAGTATCAGGCTTCATAGAATTCCTAAATTTCAGTCGATAAGCCTCAGGGACCAAGTCATACGCCTTGAGAATTAATGCCTTAACTTTATAGTAATCTCTGGCTACACTCTCTTCCAAAGCATTATATTGGCGAATGGCCTTACCTACTAACCTGCATTGAATTAATACAGTCCACATCTCAGTGGGCCAAGACAACCTAGTGGCCACCCGCTCAAAAGCCTTAAAGAACTCAGGCACGTTACCCTCATCAAACACAGGCACCAACTTTAAACCTATCGGAAGAAGGACCGGGGTGGAGTACTGTTAAAGTCAGGGTTAGCGCGTAACCTAGCCAAGTCTAAGTAATTCTAGCCATTTCCAACTCATGGCGCCTCGCCCTCTCATTCTCCTCGAATTGTACCTTCAATAACTCTATTCGTTTACAAATTAGGCTAAGGTTCTCATTTTCAGGATTCGTCACAGGTTGCAATGGCTCTGGCTCTACATCAACAAAGGGATTATTAGAGACTCCAGTTTTTACAGTTAAATTACCTGGACCAGTATAAATAACACCAGTACGAGGGTGGTCCTCAAATAGTGATAGCCCAGGATTAACACTAACCTCATCAACAGAATTCTCATCATCAGAACTTCCACTAATCATATCCCTAGCCAAATCCTTCACCCTTCGGCTCATACCACGAGCCACCATCGCCTTAACAGACAACAACAACTGAGCCATAGTGTCCGTGGGTCTAAAAGAAATATTCAACCAACGAGCACAACTCCTTAAATGCTCCTTACTTAAGATAGCTAGATATTTGATACAGTCAGCAGACCCCAAAAATTCGGCTGGGTCAAAAACAAAGTCTTCCATAGTGAATTACCTACAAGGGGGGAAAGTAAGGCAAGCAACAAAATCAAATCAAATATTGTAACCTATCCCAGAGTTGCTCCACAAACCCAAACTCTGTGCACACCTGCGTACGATCCTGTCACGGTCGCCAAATTGTTACGACCCCTTTGGCCGTAAAACAGGTTCTTTATATTTCAATAATCACAGGGATCGTAGCAGTAAGAAAGTACACAGGGTATGAGGAATGTGGACACAAAACACCAGAACAAATTAACAATATTAATTACAAATTCACTTAACACTAAATAAGCCTTGTGAGGAACCTTAACATTAAATACACAAAATACAAGGAGCAAATAACAGCTCACAAGGACTCCATAATACTGAAAGCTAACCCTAACAAAGTAAAGGAAAGGACATAACATGCCAAAGGCTCAAATAATACTACGGGCCCAATAATGAAAAAAAACCACTAACCTATAATTATAAGATTGAAGGAAGACTAGAGAAAATAAAGACAGGAAAACCTTAAATCTCCTACCTAACAGTGTTGGTACTAAACTTAAAACTAAATTCAAATAATATTCTGAGGGACAGTAAATACCCAATACCGACAACTCAATACAACATACATATATATACAAATATAATCGATATTTAAATACGCAAATCCTCGCGTATAACGAAGTGCACAGGAGTTCACGGAAGTTGCTTCAACCTCCCAGCAGCTATACGGGGGAGCCCACAAATTGTCCAGGTAGACCCAGGGGTCGAGATCAATTCCGAGGGACAACACAGGATAATCACCTCTTACCTGGCAATTGCCTCCCTACGAGCCTCCTCACGAGCCCTTAGCTCTCCTGGACAAGCAGCTGAAGACTGACAGAACAGTGGTTGGCGTAACGCCTCCTACGTGGCGGGACAGCGACGACCACGTCTTTCGCCAAATCCTCCGGCGGGAATCAGGAGTACAGGCGTCGCAAGTGACGATAACCTGCGCTATCACAGCCGTGATCAAACTCCACAATGCACATACGCCGTAGATGGCTCAGCACATCTACGGAAAACCACTTCCAAGGGAGGTCCGTCGGAGTATTCCTCCAAAAAGGCGTGAGATAAATCTCCAGAAGGCTACCAACAAAAGAGCATACGTCCAGAAGCTTATACAGGCCCGAACTATTTTCGGCCGGCCTCCACTCACAGCACTACAGTTCCATTCCAACTCGAAAACAAAATAAAAACAATCGTTAACACGATAGTTAGGTAATTCACAACAAGAGGAGGAATCACTGAGCAAAAACACTGAACGTTACGTTAACGTAAAAACAATACAGCTGCTGAACTAAATATAAGAGAACACTTAAAACTAAGTTACAAGGCTGATTTAAGAAAATAAACAATCAATAAATTACGTTAATTTGACAATATGGAACCCCGTCTACCATGTTAGCCAATTCGAGCGTCACTGACTGTCCTGATTTCGTCCACTTGGACGGTGGTTCGATCCCATGGGGGCACGAAATTATTATCAACTAAAAAATTCCCTTTCGGTACATATATGAAAATATATCATTTGGGAGGTAAAGTGAATTTAGATATTAAAGGACATTTGTAGCTTGAATTGATATATAAATGGATCACGGTTCGATGTGATAATTATTCATAACAAAAGGCTACGTGCTGTCAAACACTCGAATTGGCTAACATGGTAGATGGGGTTCCATATCGATTCTAATTACGAAAGCACCGAGATCGAGGGTGATTTGTAAGGTCAGAATCGATATGAACTTATAGCGTCTCTGTTGGCTGATTGGATAGCGTCACTGACTGTCCTGATTTCGTCCCCGTCCACTTGGACAGTGGTTCGATCCCATGGGGGGACGAAATTATTATCAACTAAAAAATTCCCCTTCGGTACATATATGAAAATATATCATTTGGGAGGTAAAGTGAATTTAGATATTAAAGGACATTTGTAGCTTGAATTGATATATAAATGGATCCCGGTTCGATGTGATAATTATTCATAACAAAAGGCTACGTGCTGTCAAAAGCTCGAATTGGCTAACATGGTAGACGGGGTTCCATATCGATTCTAATTACGAAAGCACCGAGATCGAGGGTGATTTGTAAGGTCAGAATCGATATGAACTTATAGCGTCTCTGTTGGCTGATTGGATAGCGTCACTGACTGTCCTGATTTCGTCCCCGTCCACTTGGACGGTGGTTCGATCCCATGGGGGGACGAAATTGTTATCAACTAAAAAATTCCCCTTCGGTACATATATGAAAATATATCATTTGGGAGGTAAAGTAAAGTGAATTTAGATATTAAAGGACATTTGTAGCTTGAATTGATATATAAATAAAGGATCACGGTTCGATGTGATATATTCATTATTACTATATATATATATATAATATATATATATATATATATATGTATGTATGTATATATACATATAATATATGTTATATATATATATCTCTGTGTGGGTTGTGTATGCGTAATTGTAATAGCCACCATGCCTTCTTAACTCCTCGAAATCTTCAAACTTTTTGGTTACGCTTGTCACTATGAAACCTTAGTTCCAACTGCAAGAATATGAAGTTATTATGATGCCTGTAGTAGGATTCGAACTTCATTCTGATACTCTGGATGGAGGTTCGAAACCAATTACGGAAATCAGAATTACTTCGTGTTTTAGGTTTATCAGTAACAATCGCATCAATAAAGTGTAAAGGATTCGAGAAGTTAAGATGGCACTGTGGTTATTCAATCATATACGTAACTGGTAAAAAGTGACCATTAGATTCTCTCTCAACACATACATACACACACACACACACACATATATGTATATGTATATGTAAATATATATAGATATATATAATATATATATATATATAATATATATACAATATATATTATATATATATATGTATATAGTATATGTATATTATTGATATATATAATATATATATAGTATATATATATATATATATATATATATATATATATATCCACCACCTGAAATGGTAAGAGTAGCGTACCCGAGGGCAATAATAAAAGTTTCACCTGGCCAAGGCTCGCCGGTGCAATTGGTCAGTTTCCTCTCCTTCCGAGTGACATCTTTCCACACAGAGGCAACAGAAGTGGCGCACTCATCAGGGCCATCAGAGACGATAATGCCTCTGGAACAAGCAGGATTAACGACCTAATTTACGAGACGAGTGTTAAGTCGCTGACGGGTAAGTGTCGGGTGGGCCGTGTTGCGGTGTTTACTCTCCTGCGTTTTATGTCACATTCATGTGTCGAAAGAAAACAGATGAGGTCATAAAAGCACCAAACGCTTTTCCTATCCTTGATCACGCTCCGTCTATCCTCTTTCTCTCTCTGTGTGTGTCTCTCCCGCTCCCTCTTTTCCAAACGAAGATACTGCGATCAAAATGCTGAGATAAAGGACCAGGCTCCGGTGAGCTGCTGGGAGAGGAAAAGTAAAGCCAGGACGAGACGAAGCAAAGGAAGATTCGCAGAGCATGTTCGAAGGGTGATGCAATGTAGATGATGGATGAAGTGCAACAAATGAATAACTGGTATTAATGGCTGAAGAACGGGAGTAAGAATTGATACAATAACTGATAGAGACTATTCAGCTAGTTAAAATTTGCGTCAGAAAACATTGATGTTGTCGTAATTTGGTCTGTATCAGTACTTGAGCGGTGAGGGAGGGGTAGACTGCTAATGAATGACTGATGCATTTGAGGCTTAAGAAATTCTCGTGACCGTAAATGACATTCGCAGAAGACCTTAGGAACTTAGTGGAAGCGGCAGTGGATTGTATTGAGGTCTCAGAACACAGGTAGAGGAAGCATATACCTATTCAGGCTCAAACCCTTGCCCTAAAATGTGGTACGGTGCAAAAGGCATGGTTTGGACCTGTGAACTGATCCACTCACCGAGATGAGCAATGAGATGAGTATATTTATTGTGTTTTGCAAATTGACTGGCAGTTCAAGTCTTTCATTCCTTCTGAAACGTTTATATAATTACGGACAGGATGATATGAAGATAAAAATATGACGCAGAATGCTGTAGGAGACAAAATATGAGATAGAGATGCTCTGAAAGGCGAGATATATGTAAAGTGACGGGACAATTCATGTTCTTGAGATGACGACCAATGCAAAACTCGTATGATTGATTGATATAGTATGTTGTCTAACGTCGCAGCGACTGTGGAAATCAGTGCCGGAAACAGGTTGTTGACAGTGAATGATCTGGGTTAAAAACTAAAGATAAATCCAAGCCAAATCTTACTCGAAACTCGATGGACACCGCTTGGGTTGAAATTTATTGAATAATAATCAAGATAATAACAATTCCTCAAATCTTTGCCGAGTGGAGATAGCGTTAATCAGAAATCCATCAGAAGAAACAAACGTCCAGAGAGATAATGAGAGTCTTCAGAGGCGACGACTTGTCCTGCGTCGCTCATTCTTGGGTCCCCTTGTTTCCCCTTCTCTTGTTTCCTTCATCCGAGGGGAATATTCATAATGTAAATCTCCTTCTTTACTCGATTATTCATGGACATCACTTTCAGATTCATAATGAATTTACAGCGAAGAAAAGGGAATTTTTAATACTTGCATATAATTACACTTAGATGCTGCATATTCATCAGAATTATATGTAGGTTAAATAACGTTTATACAAACATGAAGATGATAGGAATGTTTGAGAATTATAATGGTTTGTGGCTGATTGTGTATTAAACACACACACACACATGTATATATATATATATATATATATATATATATATATATATATATATATATATCGATGTATATATGAAGGGCCTAGTAACCTCATCCTGAAGATGGTTACAGAGAACTAGAAGTTAACAATTGCAGTCGAGACATACATTGTATACACACGACGGATATGTATATTTTTATAGTAACGTATTACTGTAGATGTATATATATATATATATATATATATATATATATATATATATATATATATATATATATATGCTCTCTTTTTCTCCTCCAGTCAGCACTGCAGTATATTTTATATTTCGTTTTCCCAAAACTTCTCTTGACATCTAAAACTACTCCCGTGATCTTTTCATACCATCCTCGAAAAAACAGACTTTCTCAAAAGTAGCCCCTTATTTTTTCCTTCCTCATCCGGGGGTTCGAGCATATCCATTCAAAATGTCCCTTTTTTCCATTCCGCTCGAGCTTCCTCGGTCCTCCTTTATGTCTCGTACCGGCAACAAGTCTCTTCACTTAATATCTCTCTCGGTGTCTCTGTGTTCCTCTCTCCCTCTTCCTTTTGCCTTGGGGACAAAACCCCGCCCCCAGTCCTGCTCTTCATAAACGCCTGTCACCTACCATTGAGGGGAGGTTAATGGTATTTCATTCACTCTTTTATCCATTACAGTTGTCCATATGTTTATATTGAATCATTTCATCGTCCCCAGGGTCATCTTTCCCCTCCCAACTCATTACCATAAGCACACAAGCGGCCGCCGTCGCCGAGGGGAGACACCTAACCGGACGAGGAGAGACCGTCACCGAATTCTCCACCGCGGCTTAGACGTCAATTATTTTCCTCAAGGGCCACTCTGCGCATTGGAATATGCCCTTTACTGTTTAGCCAGGTTTCATATTGCACGCAGTGATTACTCTATAATAGAAAACAGACTACTTGATGATTAAGTGCAACGTCTGGCATCCAAGCAAGAAGGTAAAGCCAATTCCAACGGATACAGGACGGGCGAAGGCGGGAAGGAAGGTGTTGACAGGCTGTCAGATTCGTCACGTGACCCGTGCAATACCTCATTTGACTTTCTCGCTTCATTTTTATTATTCTCTTAGCTGATTGGGAAGAACAATGAGCGCATATTTGATCAAAAGACAGGATGAGACGAGAGGAGAGAAAGAGATGAGAGAAGGGTTGCAGAGAGAGAGAGAGAGAGAGAGAGAGAGAGAGAGAGAGAGAGAGATAATAATCGAGAAAGAGTGAGGAGGTTGAATCAGGTCGACCCGGTAACGGAGTTTATAGTAATTCAATTCCTGTGTTAGACGTTTCCCTTATATTAATAATAATAATAATAATAATAATAATAATAATGATAATGATAATAATAATAATAATGCGATACATATTTGATACTTTCTTTGTAATTAAAGTCCTGTTACTTTTTGCTTGTCTTATCGGCCTCTGCATTCGGAAAAATATGCGGATCTCAATACGTCGAGCAAAAGAATATGTAGGCTACGATTTAGATTTTTTTTCCTCCTTCATGATAGTATGGTAGTAAGTTATATTGAATAATCGATTATGATAATTTTTTGCATCACATGTTCCCAATTACATTCAGTGGCTTTTTTACATTTATTGCCTTTCTCTGTTAACAACCTGTACAACACGCCTTACCAGCTGATTGATTGGTTAATTAGATCTCATTGACTGACATAGCGCCAGTTTATATTCACTGGCACAGGGAATAATAATTGGCTAAAACATAATTTTTTCTATGAAAAACAAATGAAAAATTTCATACTTGGTAAAATTTGCGTAATAAATGACTATACCAGTCCATATTAGGCGTAGCGAGATGGTTGGTGAGTAGCACTGTGGGCATGGGTGTGGGGTGGGGTGGGCATGGGTGAGGGATGGCCTCACATCACCAATTGCCCCTCGGCTCAAACTGCATTGTATTTAGCTTTTTATTTTTTGTCACTTTTCCAGCCCAGCTGTCCAACTTATCTAACAATGACTTGCCCTCTTTCGTATCATATTAATCCCTCTGACTAGTCTTCTGTGGATCTGGAATTGGTAGTTAGCGGTCTGGCTGAACTACGTTACTGATGATTTATCGATAATTACCTCGTCTTCGTTTTAGTTACGCAGTTGATCCTGATCCGTACCTGATCCGCTCTCTTGCAAGATTCTGACGGACGGACGTGGCCCCTTCCGGATATATCATTCTAATGCCCTCCCTGACATGAATAATTTTGATGGACACTTCAAATTCGCGACGCAATTAAATAGTTTAGGGAAGATCGCTTTTCCCACAGTGCATCGTCGCTTCTCGCAAAGCTCCGTTGGAAATCAATCAATACGGCGGGCTGTTTCATATACATCTCTCTTGGCCATGGCAAGTGAATTTCTCCGTCTCTCCTCATTCTCTGTAGCTATGACAACCGGCTATCTCTCGCTCTCTCTGGCTATGACAAGTGAACATCTGCCTTCCTATATCTCTCCGAATATGATAAGTGAAATGAGTAAATATAATCTCTTTCTCTATGTCTATGACTACTGATCACCTCTCCCGCTACGGCTACGACGGAGTACCTCTCTTCTTTCTCTCTCTCTCCTGCGATCAAGACCTGCAATGACAAGTGAATATAAGTGAATATCTGCAACTGTCTGTCTCTCTTCAGCTACGACAAGTAAATGTTTGCTCTCTCTCCCTGTCTCTATCTCTGGGGTAATAACAACTGATTATCTCTCTCTCCCTAGCTACGACAGCTCTTGTTCTCCCTCTCTCTCTCTTTTAGGTTTCGGTCAGTGGTTACCAGAAGGTTCGCAGACCTCTCTCCTCTTCTCCGGAGCGTTTATCTATGGTCCTTTACGGGAACTCCGTAGGCATCCATTAACTTTGTTTTAAAAAATAATCTCATCTTTCGGCGTTATAAGAGTTAATTTATCCCCTTAAATTATGTGGAAGTGTCGTGAAGAAGTGGGAAAAGGGACTCAAAATCACTGTAAGCTGTTGATTAGACTGATTCCCAATCTTCATATGGAAACGATCAAGTGCGGAGGATTTAACACTAATGCAGGTGTTCACTACCATACTTGAGAGAGAAGAGAGAGAGAGAGAGAGAGAGAGAGAGAGAGAGAGAATCTTCACTTGTCCCGACCAGTTGCAGAAGCAGAGAAAGAGAGAGATGTTCACTTGTCATTGCCAGAGAGAGAGAGAGAGAGAGAGAGAGAGAGAGAGAGAGAGAGAGAGAGAGAGAGAGAGAGAGAGAGAGAGAGAGAGAGAGAGAAGGGACCTGGGAAGTTTCAACCGTCTATGATTTAATTGTCTATTTTCTCTTCTGTCAGGTGCAGGAACAAGAGATGTCACCTCGCCTGTTATTTTTTTTTTCATTCAGTACAAGGAGAGAAAGGAATATGTATTTGGAATGGTCGTTTCGGAATCCGTTAAAGGATTAAAAAAGAAGTCGATGTTCCTTTTTTGATGGACTATAAACATGCAAAGCGATCTAAACTCTTCGATTTTGTAGTATCTTTGGACACTATTTCTACTAATCCAAATTTAGAAATGAAATTAAATCTTTCCCTTTGTACTAGTATTCGAATCTGGTTTGGGAGGTTGAGTGAAGTAGAAGCAGGCCAAGTAGTACTAGACCAACTGACTTTAAAAAGTTGATCAATTATTCTCATTAGCTAAACAGTATTCTTCTCTCTCTCTCTCTTTGTCGTAATCATCAAGCCTAGGCTATTCTTGAGCAGTAGTTTCATATCCCATTAGCCTTAGCATAAGTATAAACAAAAGCAGTGCTCTGTCAATTCAGTGAGTAGCTTACGTCTAGCCGAACTCCATGCAACGGACGCTGCAAAGAACTCAGTAATGCCTACAGTACACCGAATGAGGTGTACTGGTGGCACTACCGTAGGGTTGTTCATGTGTTATGCTTACAGGACAACTTGACAGCATGCTACCTTTCCTGTTTGGGCACAGCACTACTCTACAAGCTATAAGCATAGCCTGATACTAAAACAAGGCATTGAAAAGGAAAATAATCGTTCGTAGAACGAGTTACCCAATATTAGCGCCGGCTGGTCATGCTTAAAGTTCACTAGACTGAATCATATTTCCGTCAAACGGAAACTGAATGGGCAGGCTAAACCAGAGTTAAAGTATATACGGTCTGCTCACGAGGCGGTACTAAAACCTATCCCCGCCCCTTGTGAATCGTCATCAGTTACAAAAGGACCCTATCTTTATGAAACTATATTTACGATAACATTTTTATATACCTATTGTTGCAATGGCGTTTTTTTTATATGAATTTTCCTCTTATTACATGTTGCCGTATACTACGTTAAAGTACTAAGAATGCTCTTTCAAGTGATATATGGCACATTACAATTAGAACTACGATTACTTTCAAACCCACAAGCGCGCACAGAAAAAATTATCTACGCACACAAAAATGTGCAATTACTTCATCCGTCAACCTACATACATTCACGTTTCGTAGCGTATCAGACTAAGGGTGATGATAGAAAGAAACTGAAAAATGGATTAGAAAGCTGATAAAAGTTACTATATAATGAATAAATAAAATTGATAGCTGTTCTCAGAAATTTTCGAGGAATTCTAGGTCAAAGACGGACCAAAATGTTTAAATTTTATGTAAATAATTACCAAATTGTTCTTACATAATTTTTCATCTTATTACATTTTGCCATATACCATGCAAAAGTACAAAGAATGCCCTTTCAATTGGTATATGACACATTACAATTACATTTACTTTCAAATCCATAATCGTGCACAGAAAAAATTATCTACGCACGCAAAAATTATAAAGAATTAAGCGTTCGTGGGAGATCTGAAATCTAGCCCCGCCCCTTGTGAAACGTCATCAGTCACACCCAGCCAGACTGACGAATACCTTTTTGTATTTTTTTCTGAAAATATTATAATCGTTTGAGGTATGCATAATTAATACCTTTATGTATACAGTTTGTGTTATATGAAAACTCATGTGTTCGGAAGTATATTTATGTTATGAAGTGCTAATGAGAAATTTGCTGGAAATGTGTTCCCTGTATCATTGTCTTCATCATTTATTCCTTTGATACCTTAAATCGTATATGATGTAATTCTTATACTTTTGATATTGTTCTCTTTTTTGTGGTCAAGTCGTGCAAATGCAACTGCCATTTTTTACACTGCCTGTATCCACATTTCCTTTGTATTTATTGCATAAAAATTAGTATTGATTATAAGATTTGGAAAATATAATTAATCTACCATTCTAACCTTTAGCATAAATAGAAAAAAAGTTGCTTTTCAAAGTGAGGTATGAACACAGTGACAGAACTAAATACATTTCTTAAGAATTATTTATAATCTTGATAATATTACTACCTGAAAGAGAGAGAGAGAGAGAGAGAGAGAGAGAGAGAGAGAGAGAGAGAGAGAGAGAGAGAGAGAGAGTTGTCAAGTTATAAAAAATGGACTTGAAGAGAATACAGCAAACCAGTATATAGGTAAGTAAATAAATAAGTAAAGAATAAACATATGAAGAAAGCTGGAGTAGCTATGTGTGTTGAAACTGGTATATTTTATATACCAAGGCTTGGTGACTAAATGAGAGAATGGGTATTGGAAAACATCAAGCATGTGACCTCTTTACAGATTTTATGAAAAACAACATGCGATATGGATTAAATGTATAAAAACTAGAGGTTCTTTAAGTAATTCAATGGATAAGCACGGGAAGTGTTACTCTTGTGACGTCACAGTATTAGCTCCGCCCCCACTGCCGAGTTGAGCAGACCCTATATACTTTGAATGGGTATTAAAAAACATCAAGTATGTGACCTTTCTACAGATTTTATCAAGATTTTATGAAAAACACCATGCGATATGGATTAAATGTATAAAAACTAAAGGCTCTTTAAGAAATTCAATGGAGAACCACGGGAAGTGTTACTCTTGTGACGTCACAGTATTAGCTCCGCCCCCACTGCCGAATTGAGCAGACCCTATATACTTTGACTCTGGGCTAAACCTTCATATCTTCCAGCGCGGGCATGGACTACAGATTTGCCACGACCCCTTGTTACTTTGTGGACACCGCTGACAAGATGCGAAGATACTGCCAGAATAAGTGGTCGCATGACAGCTAAGGGTGAATGTATGAAATTTGACCCATATGACCCAGTGCTATGGTCCCTGGGAGGTCATTCAGCGCCGTCGTAGGAATGAATTTTTTTTTTTTTACCAGAAAATAATAAGAAAATCTCAAAGACCACTTCATAAACATTGTGTATATCATTCAGACATTTATATATTTAATTTGATATAACAAAATTCAAAATGAATAAAAAAGGTCATAATGCCAATGCTCAAACCAATTACTACTTGACCACAGTCTGCTCGAATATTATTCTTTTTGGGGTGGGGGCGGGTGCACATTCTTTCAAAGAACCTTTATGTCCGGGTAAAAGAGGAAAATTTATCTGGGTTAAAGTCTCTAGATCAGTGATATTAAGCAACCTTGGCCCTGATAGTGTCATCACTTATATTGCCGACAAGGTATGGATGAACGAGTAATTGTAATCATACTATAACAATCATTTACACGAAGCATTACCTGTGTGACCATGGCATGTTGAAGTTTCAGTGGTTAAAGTGAATTGCATCCAGCTAAATGTTATGAACCTTATCGATTAGTATTTATGAAATAGTAAAAAGTATAAATGATAACAATCTCAGTCAGAACAGAGAGTATTAACTTATCACAGTTGAGAGAGAGAGAGAGAGAGAGAGAGAGAGAGAGAGAGAGAGAGAGAGAGGAGAGAGCAGAGAGAGATAGAGAGAGAGAGAGAGAGAGAGAGAGAGAGAGAGAGAGAGAGAGAGAGAGAGAGAGACTAAAAGGACATAACAAAGATGGGAAAGTGAATGAAGTGTGACAAGTGTGGATGGAGAATATTCTATCGGAATATTAACCTAACGGCAAACCAAACGAATATATATTAAAAGTGGGAAGGAATTCGGGAGAGCTTAATTATCGCTATTGGTAAGTTGCTGCAAAGATCATCCGTTTCAAGTTATCAGTGCTTGTGGTAGTGATACCTAAGTTTTTTTTTATATCTAAAGGCCCGTTTACACGGGGATAGTTCGCTGGCGCCAGTAACTAGCGGCAAGTCAACTTTTCAGGATAGTAAGCGTTTGCACGAGGACAGTGTTTTGGGTAGCGAGCAAGATGTCTTCTGACATAGATGAAGCAATTGATGCTGCTTATGTCATTCTCGCTAGAGAAGTACAGTTGCTCATCAAAAAGAAAAGGAAGAAGCCCAAAACGTGAGCAAGAAAATGGATTCAAAGGAGGGATATATTAGGAGGCTCTAGTGCTTTAGTTCGTGAATTAGCAAACGAAGATCCTTCAGAATATAGGAAGCATATGAGAATGAGCCAAGAGAAATTTGAGGTCCAATAGATTTAAAACCAAGTACCACTGATCTTGTAATCAAATGTGTTTGTTATCTTCACAACTGGCTTATAACAACAGCAAATACTAATTATTTTGCAAATGGCACATTGGATTATGAAGATTTGGATACAGGAATTATTCATCCTGGAAGTTGGCGAAACACGAATGAGATCTTTCACTCAGCAAGAAATCTCTCTTCGAACAACCATACAACAGTGATGCTGCCAAAAAAGGGGAGAAGTTTGCAGATTACTTCATGGAAGAGGGGGCAGTTCCTTGGCAAATTAATTTTATTTGAGCAAATACTTAACGCTAAGCTGCTGCAAAAAGTTCTTATTTATTTTTAGCTTTTGTAAGTCAACAGAACCATTGTCAAGTAGCGTATATTTAGTGATGAAGGCTTATTCAGTGACTGATCAAAACACCGATATTTCATTTCATTCCAAGCTATTTGTTGCTTCATATGTGTATTTTATAGAGTATGATTTTCAAACTCGCACAAAAAAAAAGAAAATAAAAACTTACCAAATTTGTTGATGAGGCTCGGCTTATTGTTACATCCCGTAAGAATGAACCGGCTCTCTTAAACCAAGACAGTCGAGGATGATAAATATCCTCTACTCCTGCTCCACTTTTCTTAGATTAACTCTTTTATTAACTCTTGCCTATAAACACATTTCAGAGTTTTGATCTTCTTTCTTAAAAAATTAAGGTTGGGAATGTTGACTTCCAATTCAATCAGAGCATCTCTTATTTCTTGAAGAGCTACATCCCGCTTACTACGAATTATGTAATCGTTATGTCTGATGTTCCACACATTCAAATTCCTCGTATTTATCCAAAAACTTCATTATATCCTCGGTATTCCACTTCTCTGACATGATGATCAATCTGAAGGCAAGTGACAACGGGGTAAGTTTGCTTTTGCACGGGGATATATAGTTACTGGCGCCAGTAGCTCAAGTGTCCGGATAGTGGCCAGTAAAGTAGCCGGGATTTCAACTCTACTTGCCACTATCCTGGACAGTAAATTCTCCAGGACAGTTTACTAACTTTGCCTTTGCACGGGGATACTTTGCTGACGCCAGTAAACTATCCCCGTGTAAACAGGCCTTGAGGATATTGTTGATGTACCGTTGTTATGAACTTTAAAACGTACCGCTGTTATTACCGGTGCAGAAACAACAACGGTACGGTGTTATGAATAATTCGGAAGATCACTTGACTAAACAGGAGCTTGAGCAGCTTCAGTTTTCCCGCTCACGAATTCATGTTGAGAGGAAAGTAGCTTAGCAACGATTCGACCAATCAGCTCGCGCGATTCAAATGCTCACACGAGATGATCATGAGACACTTGACGCTCAAACGGACGCTAGCCGCGGTCGTAGCTTGCTACTCGTCATGGCGTCGGCCGGTATGCAAGAAGGGAGGGTATCATTGGCCATGATATGATTCCCTGATGCTGTTATCTAGATCAAGTGTTAACTTTAGATTTGTAAGTTTATTTTTATGCTCTCTTCACATACGCCGCCGCCAGTTCAATCGTGTTTTTGCAAAGAGTAGTGAGTGGGTCTGTCGAAAGCAGTGGCATCAGATAAAAAAAAAACCTGAATCAGGTAAGTAGCTAGCCAGTGGTTATTGCGTGTTGCGTGTAATGTATGTAATAAACAGATTCATCCCAGATTAGGTTACCTATGACAGGTAATCAATGGCACGGTCGGTTTAGAAACGATTGGCAAATTAGGCTAGTCCGCTTTTCTATAGTTGCTGCAAATGCCGGCCAAGCTTACCTAGGCTGGATTAGTTTATTGTAGATTTTATAAATACAAGTCAGTTGTTCATGATGGATTATCGGCCAACGTGGGCATAATGTAAATGTAACGACTGGTGTGGTAGTAGACTTTAGCTAAGGTCTGCATCTACAATGGTGGGGGAGCACAGTAATTAATTTTAAAAAATTCATTGGTACATAAAAGTGACTTTTTTCAAATAACTAGTTAACACAGTATGCGGCCTGGGCACTGATAGCCTGGTATTAAATTATTAGGTATCGGTAAAACCTAGCCTTCCAAAAAATGTTGAATAGTATAGCCAATAACTTCCCGAATGAGAATTAGACTTAATTTATAGCGGTTTTGCTTAGCCTATTCATATTGTCTTGATGTTTGCCATGACGGCTAGTAGAGCGAGTACTAGCCTATTTCATTTCTAGCATAAAATACTTACCATTAAACAAAGTCTCAATTTAACATTGGTAATTGACAAAAAGTTTGTCTAATACCAGATCATCGCTAAGCAAGAGAAGCAGTTCTGCCATGCATGCACGAAAATTGTGGTTCCGGAAAAAGAAATGGGCTGGCATGTTAGTGTAACCTTGATCTGCGTACTTAGAGATACCATTTAGTGACGAGTTTTAGTTGAAGAACCAGCTCAGCTGGCCTTTCTTTGCATATATGTAAAAGACGTAGTACATCAGGTGTACAAAAAATGGTGTACAAGCTCAAGAGCAGTGAGGTTGAAATGAAATAAGCAAATTAATTGATGCCCATTATTTCCTATCTTTTTATAAGATCGTTTAAGATTGCTTACGCCATCGGATTTCCAGTATTAAAAGTAAAAGTTGATTTGGTAAGTGGGAAATACAGGGAAAAACAGCAAAATGACAGTACGTTTGTTGTTATGCATAGAAGAAGTAGGATGCGAATCCTAGCTTGAAGGGAAAGTTGGTAACTGACTAACTGAGCCGCGTCAGGGTGGAAGCAGTGGGAAGTGTATTTATAGTACATTATATTTTGATATTTTTAATAATTACCAATTGTCTTTGTGTGGGATATGAAGTGTAACATTCACGAAATAGTATCGTACGGCAGTATAATAATTAAAATATCTTAATGAGATTTTATTGCGTGCTCACGCATACCATATAGGTATACGTATATATTATATATATATATATATATATATATATATATATATATATATATATATATATATATATATATAATATTATGCGTGTGTGTCGGTCGTGGTGAATGCTTAAAATTTCTCTACACATATGTAGTATATATATGTATATATATATATATATATATATATATATATATATATATATATATATATATATATATATATGTGTGTGTGTGTGTGTGTGTGTGTGTGAGTATGTATGTATGTATTTGCGTGTTAACCTGTTCCTCTGAACATTGTTTTGACCCACCACAGACTTTTAACTTCAAAGCACACAGTTCAAAGGATCTATTTCAAGAGACCCAGTGAGTTTTAGTCTAAAGGTGCCTAAAGTATTCTCACTGGTAAGTGCCCTGACTCGTAAATGCGAATCTTGGACTGGTTAAACCAACATGATGTAATATTAAATGCCTTCAGATCTTTATTTTTCTTTATATTTTTGAAAACTTGCATTTGGGTAAACACTAAAGTAAAACTGATTATCTGAATGAAGATTCGAACTAAAAGGATCATTTGCTTAGTGATTAATTTTCTGTACTTATTTTCAGATTGTTGTACATACGCCCAGAAACGCCAAAAGGAGGAAAACAGCAACATTCACCCTGTAGTGTAACAGCCTTTGAAGCTGATAAGAAGCGCCTCATCTTCTGACTTCACATTATAGATCGTAAAGGGGAATGCGATCTCAAAATGAAAAGGTGCAAAAGAACAATTTTGAGGATGATAACTATATAGTTTACTTCATTAAGAATGACTTCACCTCGACATGCTTCATAAAAACTTTGAAATTCCTTATTTCTGATATTGCTTCTGCAGCGTCTTTAAAAATGTTATATCCAGGTTGTCCCAACAGGATGTTGAAGGATATGGAACCACGGAACAATAGACCTATAGTTTCTTGTTGAACCTTGTCCCAAAGGTCTATCATTGGTCTCCCCGACAGGTGTAAAAGCCTGTCGTATATCTCCTGATGCAGAGACCACTCCGTCCCCAGAACCTGCCCCGACGACTTTGCTTGTCTGCCAATACATTCCTTTTGCCTGGAATGTACCTGGCCATGAGGTCCACTGAGTTGTCGATGGCCCCCTGATGCAACTGTAGTGTTATCGAGTGAAGTTGGCGTGACACATTTGCAATTAAGGAATAAACATTGGACAGATACTGCCCTTGGTAACTATAGCACATGGAAATTAGATATGCAAATTTAGAAATGAAACTGAAGGTGTTTTTTTGGACCTTGGATAATTGATAATGAGGGACCAGTGTTCTGTAAAACTATATTTTTTAAATAAACAGTACAGTGTGGTAGTGTCAGCCATCTCAGTTGTACACAACCCTGTAAAAAAACCAAATGCTATCCACACAATACACTTTACAATGTTGGTGTAATATTACTTGAATTTTTAGCAGTTAGTACCATATCTATTACCATTTGGTTAAAGTTGGATGATAAAATCTGTTAGCTGTGACCTTAACTTTTAAGTACTGTGAAGTCCTGTAAGGTAGCCCATGTTAAGAAATTCTTCAATTGAAGTCCTGTATGGTGGTAGCCCTTGTTAAGAAATTCTTCAGTTGGGGAGGCAGGGTTAGTTGTGAGGTGAACGTCAAGTGTGACAAGATCTGAGAGTGCACTGAAGTGAAGTGTGTAACTTCAGCTGTAGGAGTAGTACAGTGTAATTAGCTTTCAAGTTGCAGTGGAAATACTTGCTATAAGTAACATAAAATACACAACAGCTGTATGTTCTATGGGAGCATGATAGCTGATTTATTAAGTAGAGACTAATGGATTTTTGGCATGGTGCGACAAAGGCGACAGGGCAGTGCCTTTAGGAATGGGAAGAAAATAAGTGATCGTTTATGTGGTAGTGGAAAGGTGTAGTGCACAGACTTGGGATGGGTGAAAAGCGCATATTTTAGTTTAAAAATAGCATGGCAAGAATGAGTGTGAAGCTTATTTTAATAGTGTTTTTGTGGGGGTTGGGGGCACCAGGATTAGAGAGGAAACTTTGTGAGAGATTGACTTGATGTGTGGGGCTGATGGCGGGGTTCCACTAGTATTAGAAAGGAATCGACATTTTGTGAGAGATTAAACTCAATTCCCTAGGCCTAGGAGATTGGAAAGCATGAAAAGGGAGGTTTTGCATCATGTCTGAATATGAATGTAGGCAAAGGAAATGTAAGATAAGTTGTAGAGGATAGATCAAACATGCCAAGTAATAGCAATTTATGAGAGAGAACATGTAAGAAAAAAGTAAAGTAATAACTCTTCAGCACTATGCACTTCATTCTGTTTTGGGGCATTTTTAATTGTGGCATTAATTTATTAAAATGATGGGGAGAAATCAGCATACATCAGTTTAGGCAACTTGGCATCAGTCAGCAGTAGATGTCAAAAAACCATGAAAGCAAAACTAAAAGTAGAAAAGGCAAAAATTACATTAAAAACAAAATGTTGAGTATATGTAATATTGAAATGATTTAAAAGCTGTAACTACTAATTTTTCAGCATTTGGCAGCATGATGGTGCTGTATTCAAATTTGGGTGTACTTGCTCGCATGTTATTTGCAGTCTTATTTGAGTAAAATCCTTATCATCTGTCCCCATGGGTTCAAAGAAAGTTCCTGCAGCTGAAATGTCTCATCAAGCTTAGAAGCTAAGCAATCAGCTGAGGATGTCCCTCTCCCTGATACCCTGAACTTATTCATACAAGATAGGTTAACTATGGAATTTCGTCAGATTTTTATGGAGTATCAGAACTACATCTTTTTAAACTATTGCATAAGCATTCAGAATATCACCCTATATAAGTATCTGAAGGAAGAGCTGAAAGTAAGGTAGCCTGACAGAACGACCTAAGAAACAGCATTATAATCTAGCGAAATCAATAAAAATTGATAATATTTCCAAAGCTTTGCAGTGTAAGTAAAAAAAGAATCGAGAATACTGCCAAAGCTTTGCAGTGTAGGAAATAAGGCATTTGGTCCTTGGAAGTGAGTGACATCGTTAAGCCTGAACAGAATGCGGATGTAAACGCTCAACTTTTAAAAAATGGTTGTTCACTCAAGGCGAATGATTTTAATTGTAATTCTACGCGTGATATTCTCCTCTTTTCAAATATTACCTTTTCACAATTTTTCAAGGTATATCAATTCCTTAATAATCGTGTAACGCTAGCGAAAAAGGTCACGGAAAACTGTTGATAATGTTGATCAAAATGGTTGTCTGGTGTGACGTGGCACCTAGACATGCTTGCACATGCGCATTGTCTTGATTATCCAGCAAGCGGTCGGTTACGCGGAAACTAACTTGCGTTGATAAGCGGCGCGATTATTCCCCGTTTTCTGTCGGTTTTCGGAGTTTCTTTTTAATCGCGGCTTTTTTTTCTGTGTATGAACTACAACACCGCGGTTTAATCGAAGAATGAAATCACTGCCAACAACACAAATGTCTCTAATCAGACCATTTTTGCTCGAGTCAAAAAGGGCGCCATATTATCTCGACGGCGACCTTCACCTGACACGATAGTCTGATTTCTGCTGTCATGCCTGACCCAATATTTTCGAAAGGTAAGTAGCTGATTTAAGTGTATTGCTTGGGGCAGTTTGATAGTCTTGCGAAAATTTGTGCATTTGGTGATGTTATGTGGGCGGAGTTGAAACTTCGAAACAGATGGCTACGGTAGGCCACTCATCTTTGTAGCAGCTGGTACTGGTGATTTTCGAATCCTTTAATTAGTTATGGCACCCATCAAGTGTGAAGAAGACAGTAGTCTAGACTTGATTTCGTTTTATTTAAGCCATTATAGGTAAACGTGTTTTCAGGATTTTTTTTTTTTTTTTTATTTTACATAGGCCTAGGCTTGTCTTCCGTAGCCTATACTGTTGTACGTTTTTCAAGTATTAGTCTCATGCGTATTTGGGTGGTTTTAGCGGTAGTATTAGGTGTGAACCTCACGGACATTGAAAACTGATGAAGGCGAACGCAAGGGGTGGTGGGCTCGGCTCTTATGTACAAGTTAGGCAAGCTTAGCCTAACCACATGAGGGTCAAAATTAGAATTATGAAAAACTACATGGCTTCGGTACTGTCGTTTAATTTTATTTTAAACCCGCCGCTTATTACGACCCACTACAAAATATGCTTTTCACTGTTATATTTCTTCCATAGATTGTTGAGACTGCTGGCCACATTTTACAATAAACCGTTCTTTGTTGGATTTGATATTTCAAGATCTAATTGTGCATACGTATGGCATTTTTTCTGCCTTGAAGTAACTCCTTGTTTTTCATTACTCACGTAATCGTGGTTAATCTAAGACCCTAGTTTTTCGCTGTGGCCAGAAATGGATCATAAACCGGATTACAACAAAATTAAAAGAAGCAAAGGCCTCGGTAAGGAAGTCCGGTAATAAAATGTACAGATCATGAGTTAAAAGTAGGCTGACGGATGGTACTAAGTCTAAGCATTATTAATCTTAACTAATTAAGACTTTCCGCTGTAATATTTTTAACAATCGAGAATAATACCACAGCTTTGCAATGTAGGGAAAAAGGGCAGTGAGTGACTTCGTTATGCCTAAACAGGCATTTGGATGTAGACGGTCTGCTAAGAAATGGTATTCATTCAAGGCGAACATAGTTGCAAGTTTGTTGTAATTCTACGCTTGATAATCTCTTCAAATAGTAGCTTTCCCGGGATTGTTAATTTAGCGAGGTTATGCATCATCTCTCTTACATCTTACGTTCCACCCTCTCCAAACATTTGATTTATAGTACAACTGCGAGGAGTTTCATCACCTGTTTAACCTTTTTACTGTCAATTTCATTTTCAGCGCTGAATGACCTCAGGTCCCAGCGCTGGGCCTAAAATCTATATTCTATTCTAAACGAGTTTATTTCAGTAACTTTGGAATCAGTGTAACACAAACGAAATGGAATCCTGATAATATTGATAAAAATGTTCAGTCATGCGCATCTAGACATAGTTGCGCATGCTTATTTGATGCTTTTCGAGTGAGCTGTCGATTACGTGCGGGATAGTTTATCAGTCACGATTACTCCCAGTTTTCAGTTTTTCTCAATCTGCTACTTTTTGTGTATGAATAACGATAACGTGGTCTAAAGTGGAATTACTGCCACCAACAAATTTCTTCAATCTCCTTTGGCGCGTGAAGGTCAAGGTGGCCGCCATATTGTCTCGACGTTCTTTTACCTGATACGATGTTCTTGGACTTATGCTTGCATGCCTATAGACCAATACTTGCAGGTCAGTAGTTTGATTTAGGAGGATTTCTTTGGCAATTCGACAGTCTTGAGAAATTATGTGGATTGGTGAGGTTATGTGAGCTGAGTTGCCACTTCGAAACAGTTGATAGGCGTATCCATAGGTCACGCTCTTTATCAGCTAATTGTGGTTTTCGAATTCTTTGCTAGTTCACTTAAACGATGGTAACCTGCAGGTATGAAGTAGACTAAGAAAGGCGTTTACTTGAGCTTTTTAATTGGATCTTAAGCCAATTTCATTGGAATGCATTTAAAGGCAATTTTCAACATAGGCCTAGGCTTGTCCTGCGTAGCCTATGCATCTTTAGGGCATTTTTTCAAGTATTTGCGTTCATGCTGCTTTATTTTGGCGGTGAAATTAATGATGAAAAAACAAAAGAAGGGCGGGTACGTTTTCTTGAACAAGGTCAGGCAATCGGAAATATAGAATTTAAGCCAAAGCCAAAAAGGTCAAACCTCCGTAGGGGGATAGTACCGTCAGTGCACCACATGCGGTGCCCTGTAAGCAATACTTAAGGTTCTTTGCAGCGTGCCATCGGCTCCAAGCTGCAACCCATGTCGTTCATTTTACTGTACCACCTTTTATATTCTTTCTTCCATCTTACTTTCTACCCTCTTCTAACAACAATTGAATCTTAGTGCGACTATGAGGTCCTTTTACTGTCAATTTCTGTTTCAGTGCTGAATGGCCGCATAGGTCTAAATTCTGTATTCAATTCAAATGGCCAGATGGTGGGATCTAGGACATTCAGCGCTGAAAAGAAAATTGACAGTAAAAGGTTTTAAAGGTGTAACAGGAGAAAAACCTAGCAGTTGCACTATGGAACAATTTTTAGGAGAGGGTGGAAAGTAAGAGGATTGCATAATCGGAGGTACAGTAAAAGCACTGTAAGGGGTTGCAGATAGGGGCCGACGGGACGCTGCAAAGAGCCTTAAGACCGTCTGAGGTGCACTGATGTGCGGCACGACTTCCCTACGGCGTGCCAGGGTTTGTTTTCAAATATGGACAGCTACAACTCTATACAAAACAAGCAAATATACCTCTCCATGTCATCCTAAGGGTGCGTCCACACGGGTGCTCAAACATCTGTTCTGAACACTGATTTTTGCATGATGTGGTGAATGTTTGCAAGTCTAGAGACAGTTGTTAGGAAAACATGATTCTGTAATGTTGGCAACATGTTCACAGCAGCGCTGCGATGGTGCGATACCGTGGCCACGGCGATACTCGCGTCTACACGTGTGCTCGAAAATCTGTTCCTAGCACGTTTGGAGCGATATTATATGCACACAACACTTAACAGCTTTATAGCTTGTTCGGAAACTAATCGGTTACACGTAAGAACGCCTGTTCGGACACACGTCTCCTAATACCCGAGTTTTCTCCTCCACTTTGGTACTTCATACATGTTCGCAAGCACAGCTTTCATTATTACATGGACACAACAGTCCATACGTTAACAGCTTATTCGGTAATATGTTGCAAACGCATGCCCTTACTCCATAAATCGTAAGAATTCTGATCACGTTTTACATAACAAACCGTTCTTTGTTGGATTATTTCAGCATTTACTTTAGGATGGCTGTAATTTTTCAGTCTGGTAATTAACTCCGTTTTTGACTGCTAGAAATGGGTATTAATTAGTCTGTCAGTCCATTAACTGATTGGTCTTGAAAGTATAAGTACCGCCTTCATTTTTTTCCATCTGAATACAGAATTACCAGAAATTACAATTTAAGGTCACGTGGCCATTTAACAAAATGAATCTGCGAGCCATACCAGTTATTGTTAGTTATATTGTAACAATTTTTTTCATAATAATGTAGGTCCTGATTTATAACAAATGTGATAAAAGCAAGTCCAGTATAGAGTAATGTTTGGATTATATGTAAATCCAGGTTAGAATATCTGGTTTACCGACCTTCCGTCAACCACTCCTACTTACGGATGTAAAACCTTAGTTGAAATATCAGTAATTAGAAGATTTGTTATTGCGTACACTGAAAGTGAGTGATATGGCTCGTAGATCCGTCGACAGAACTGGCTAAAAGGGATGAGTAATATCTAGCAGTGGCGGATCCAGGATGGGTGGGGGAGGGTGGCTGATTTTTAAAGTAAAGGGCAGCGATCGCCGAAAGCGCGAGGTGAGCTTTATGGGGTCTTGGGTGAGCGGTTGCTTCCCCAGCGTGGTCTTTGGAAAAGCCCCACGACCAAAACGCTTTATAACATTTCACAAGCAATTTGGGCGCGAAGGGTTGGTACTTTTATGATGGTTAATATGAAAAACTTGTAACCAGTAATTTTTGTTAGATGGAAACCAGTTACAGATCTCTACTGATTGATTGAAATTGGGATATATACATTGCAGTTTCAATAGTTAGAGAATACCTATTGATCAACACTGGAATATAAATAATTCATACCATTCTTTACCACAAATGTTAAATGATTTTTTCTTTTATTTGACGCTTGATTTCTGAAAATAGTTCCTTATACTACTATTCCTCCAACAGCAACAACAACAACAACAACTACTACTATTATAAGTTTTGATTTTTGCTGACATTGGTGTTTAAGGATCCACTCTTAGTGGCGCCATTCATAGCTGAAGGGGGAGGCGGCCACCCTGACCCACCCCGTAAATCTGCCACTGATATCAGGAAAATAATGCCAGGGTTTTTTTATTTATTTATTTTTTCTTTTTTCTTTTTTTTCTTTTGGTCCCCGAAGAGTATTGACTAGTTTTTATCCCAAGTCTAGAAAACAATAAAAAGGGAAGGTGGGCTTTAAACTTAAATGTTTGTTAGTGCAGAACATATATTTGCAATATGTGGTCGACCCAGCTCTGAGATGTTATCATCGTCAGCTAGGGTCATGTAAAGGCCATCGGGCTAACAATCTCATCCCTAAAATATGCTTGTAATCGGACCAGGTTGCATAATGGTTAAGAAACAGTATTAATGTGATGATTCTGTTCTCACGAAGTTGCTTATGAGCAACATTAGTAAAGAAAAAGTAAATTTAGTTGTAATTTATTGTGTAGGTTCATTATTATTATAATTATTGGGGATGCACAAACTCACAAGAAACAAGTCCTAGAAAACGGGAATAGAACTAATTATGGAGCATGCCTCTTAGGGGCCTAGCGCCGTCGGTGTACCTCAAGATGTGCGCTATAGGGATTACTTTGGAATGTCCCTTCGGCCCATAGCTACAACCCTTTCCATTCACTTTACTATACTCCGTTCGTATTTTATTTCTATTATACTTCCCACCCTCTCTTAACAATTATTTCAGCATTATTTTCAGCGCTGAATGAACTCATAGTGATGTCCTTATTTACTTCTTGTTATTTTGGTAGTATTAAATTACGTTAGCACAGCTCTGTGATGCATACTGCCCAGGAAGAATGGTCCTATTCGTTTTTTGAAGAGTGAATCCCATATGCAGTAGGAACTTCCTATAATAGGAAACGAGGATTACGATAGTGTTCATTCCCACTTGTAACGCAAGTGCATGTTCTCTGTACTATATCTACTAACTGCATTGTTGGTTTAACAGATATTTTTATGAATTGATCTGCGTTAATTCTGTTTTGACTTTTGGAGTTATATAGTTCATGAAGCACTGCTTGAATGATAGTAGTCGTCGTCTAACCGGACGTGTCTATCTGTGACGTTAATTCCCTCGCTTTTTAACTTTCATGTAGCCGTGTGTGATAATTTTTCATTCGCATGTACTTGATTATTGCATATTGAAATGCTTCTGTATTTTCAGTTGGGAAATATTTTTATTTCTGAGGTTAGTTGAATACATTTGGTACCAAAATCATGCTTGAATGTCTAGTAACATCCCTCCCTTAGTTGTAGTTTATCGACCTTGAAATTCTACACGATGGTTGGTGCTAAATACGTAGATGTTTTATTTCATGATTTTTAAAGCAACAGCTTGTTTTTTTGCCATAAAATGATCTTTGCAGAAATTGTATAAACACATGAAGTCTGTTGAAAAGATGGTTCGGAAAATCGTCTACAAATGGATGAGTTATCTATTAGTAGTAGGACAATTTTGATGATGCAGGTTCCACTTTTTTTATCCACCCTTTAATTGGTACCGCAACTTTACGTGCTGCTACAATTTTTAATGCCAGTGATAACCGGTTACTTTGATTTTATAACATTTATCATGAGTGCTTTTCAAAATATCGTGAACCTATACCTATTGCACGTTATATTCTATGGCTGTGTTTGCCACCCAAAACATATGTTTATATTAGAATGAAAACAAAGAAAACGCAAGAACAATTAAACCGCAGTTGACGTTGATAAAGTGTGGTGGTGGTGGTGGTGTGTGTGTGTGTGTGTGTGTTTGTTTGTTTGTTTCCCTTTGTGTAAGAGGGGTGGGGTGTGATGTAAATTTCTGTTTTTGGGTTGAAATTTGAATTTGTTGAACATCACTTTAACTTACCCATCGTCACTTATTGTATTTTATACAGCGTTGTCGCTTTATACCTTTTCCAAGGAGTGTGATAAAATTATAACGATATATTTGATTAGTATTAGAATATTAGAATAATGTTTCGTTTATGTTTTTGATGCTACTGACAAATTTCATGGTAAAACCAATTACATATCTTTGATGTCGACGCCCCTTTCTCTCATGAAAACTACTGTAGCAAGAAAACACTGAAATGTAAAGTAAGGTCGATAACTACTCCTGTGGTTTCGAGTTGTTCTTATATGAAGTCCAGGCCTTCGTAGGTTTAGACTAGACCTAGCCTGGTAGTGGTTAGGTTTCGACATTTCATGTTCAGGCGTACACGTTTACTAGATAGGACCTCATAGGTTTAAAGATATCGGGGTATACGAATAAGAGGTCTAGTCTAGTTCAGGGTGATTAGGTACTTAACTAGGAACCGACGTTAAGAAGCCAACCAGTATCAAATAAAGTGTATATAGACTTACAAACTCATTACGCTTTCTAAGTAAACATGAATTTAGACCAATTGTAAGCCTATACATATTCTTATTTAACATCATTTAAGACAAATTGTAGGCCTATACTATAGATTGGCAATCCACTTAGGCTTGCATACTTTGCGCTGATGTTCAGTATAGGCCCACAGACGGTTTAAACAGTTTAGTACGAGTCCTGTTTTATTTTTTTCTATTTTGTGACTGATGAGTGCCCAACATAAAAAAAAAAAAAAAAAATCAGTTACGGATCACTCCTTCACGTCCGTTAGTTCCTGAGCCCATGTACGATAGAATAGAGCCGATCTCCCGTGTTTTTTTTTTTTTTTTTTTTTTTTGATAGGGAGTCGCATCTTCTGGAGAAAATTAGTTTTGGAAAGGAAATCAAGTATAGATTGGTGAGTGACGACAGGCTCATTTACGTTTATGGTCACGAACTTTGTGTGTGTGTGTGTGTGCATCGCAATTCGATGCTCTTGGTGCCAGACGGCAGCATAGGGCCATTCTATTTGGAAAACTTGTATTTTGTAAAATAGCTTGTCAATTATTGCCTGCACAGATGTTGAAAATATTTATCATGCTTTATTTTTTATTGGATGGTCAAGGCATTTATTTTTTTATATGGACTTCTGTCTTCCTGGCAACACCACGGTCACTGCATTTTTAAAAATGTTTCTCACTGTGTTTTAGTTGCTGGTTAATTTTAGACGGGTTATGGAATAGGTAAGATATTTTTCCTTGCCGAAATCGACGTTATGGCTCATTGATCGATTGTCTGCGAAGTGATAAACAACACCCTTAATGGGAGATCACTGAGGGACATATTCCTGTAATTATATTGAGCTTTAGTTGATATCGATTATGTATAGTTTAACTTGTTCTGTTTTTACAAATATGCTTTATATTCTGTGGGAGATTGCTAAGTAGGCTATATCTTGTTCGTTTATTAATGAGGGTGTACATTGTTCAATAATTTTAGTGATAATATACATTGTGTAACAACCTTAATAACTATTATTTTCATGATTAAGAATGGTCACTTAATTCTAGGCTTGTGTGGAGGATTATTAGGCAAATTCATGACTTCGGTTGGCAGTAGTTCTTACGTTGTGTATCAGTAGTGTTTTTATATTATTCTAGTATTTATAGTTAAGTTACCTAAGCACAATAAATATTATATTAGCATGCATTATATATATAGTTTTCCTAATGCACATCCACTTTGGGTACTTTACTGAAATTGTCCTAAAAATTTTTTTCGCAAAATTTTCAAGTACCTTGTAAGAATTTTGGTTTTTTCTTTCCCAATTCCATTTGACAAGCTCAATTTCGGGTAAAAAAGAATCGCTTGGACTCACCCTTGTCCTAAACGCACTTTACTAGCCTCATGGCGTCTTCCCTTTGGGGGGGAGGAGGGATTTTTTCTTACACCATGGGAATGTGTTGGTATGGAGTAAGAATAAATCAGAATCACAGATTTTTACCTGCACCATACTGAACCATTTTACCAAAGTGTTTTTTTTTTTTTTTTTTTTTTTTTTTTTTTACGCCCAGCTTATTCTGTATTACCCCATACTTGAGCATTTTCAAACTTTTTATTATGGTGGAAAACAAGTTAAGGTTATTGAAGGTCGGCAGATACAGAACATTTTCAAGGTAAACTTCACAGCTATGACTTATAAGGGAGTGGTAAAGCGTTATACAAAAGCTAAAACTGAGCCAGCTGTAAAGGAAGTAAAGGATGGCGCATCCGTCAGAGCAACTAAGACTTAGAACACTTGATTTTCGATTCTTTAGAAGCATGTTAAGAGGAGTAAAAACGAAGAACCATTTCATGAGGATATGTAAACAACTTAAAACACCTGTTTTAGCTAAATGTTGCGCTGATGGCTCTACCTTGGATCATATCTAAAGGGAAAGCATGCAGTCATCATCTGCTGGATCTAGAGCACTGCCAGAAACTCCTATACTGTATCTGAGTCAGAGGGATGAACCTGGTATTTTTTATTATTTTTTTCAAAAGTTTTGTAGAAAAAACAAGAAATTCGTCCTTTTCTTCTGGTCTTGGACGGGCATCTCAGCCATACATCTTAACGAAGAGAGAATATAAGTTATCAAGTTCAAGCACAGATCTGTTGCGGCCATTAGACACTGCATGTTTTGCCTTTCTAAAATCCTAATATGATGCACCGATGCGGCATGTACATCAAACATAAGAACGAGTACAATTTTTAAAAGTGAGGGTTTGTAAATGTGCCATGCAAAGTGTGGAAGGAAGAGTTATTTAACTTTCTGGTACTTCGTGATTTAATTATTTTTATTCCCGGCCCCCCTGTCAAAGTCGGGAAACTAGTTTTCCTTTCTTGTCTGTCTGTCACGATTATTATGTAATCACAACTTCCACATCAGTTATGTCTTTCGTCTTGGGATGCAAATTATGATTTAGGTTTTAGTTTTTCATGATTTAGTTATTTATATTCTTCATCCAGCAAACTCAGATGGGCAAGGACCTCCTCCACCCATATCAATTTTTTTTTTGTCCTTATGTACGTATGTCACAATTGCCTTCTCTCAACTCCTATACAGTTATGGGAGTAAGCAAACTTTGTACAAGAAGGGCGATGATCTGTCTTTTTGTCTGCATGGCTATCACGCCTACCCTGTCCTTGCAACAACCTTTACGGGTGAAGGAATTGTAGTCAAACTTTGAGCAATTTTGACCATCATGCGAAGGTGTGCTTGAGGGATATGGTCTGTCTATTTGTTTGTTTGCGATTGCTACCTTGTACTTACAACAACTATACGGTTGAAGGAATTTTAATGAAATGTTGTACAAAGGTAGACCAATATGCACGTGTAGTGCAGAGGTAGACCATACTGCAAAGTTTTTTCAAAGAAAATTTTGTCACACGCTGTTATTGCAATTTTAAGTGTTTGAAGGGAATTCGGTCAAACTTGCCATAAACCTAGATGTGCAAGAAGGGATGTGGGCCATCTGCGAAGCTGTTTGCTTGCCGTATTTGTGTTTAACATGTCATTGCACCATCTATACAATGAAGGGAATTTCGGTAAAAAGAATTAAGCAAAGGTAGACTCGCGCATTGACGTGCCTGAATGGAAGTAGGCCGTTTGTCAGGCAGTTTGTTTGTCATTGTGTTTGTCAGCTTAAGTTTTCATTACATCTACATGATTTAGGGGGGTAGTTCATCATGCACAGATACACATGAAAAGAGATCATCTGTCCTGTCGTACTTGACTTTTGTGAAATATGACTAAATGCCTTGGGTATTTTGCGAACTTTAAATTTAGTCATAGCTTTTCAACAAATAGATAGAGGCTTAATATTTGGCATACTTACTCATTGAGTTTCATATGCTCCACTGCTGGAACCATGTTAGATCACATCCTGTTAGTTACTTTGTGATCTTGATCTTGATCATGACTATACCAAAAATAGCTGCCATTGAGGTCATTCGTGTTTACAGATATATGTTATTTAAAAAAAAAGCTAAGGTTATGAACCTTTGCGAGAATCTTGCCGGTGTCCCTATTTCATTAGTCTATATATATGCTCTTAGGGGTTGGTAGGGATCAGTTAGCAGTAATCAGAGCGCTTGTTTTGTTTCCATTTTCCCCAGTTAATAACTTGAAAGTGGTGGTATAATACGTGAGCAGATAAATGTGCAATTGCGGTGTATAGAGAATTATGCTTGATGGAGTTCTGCAATGGGCAGTGCGCACCGTACTGTTTGCAGATTCATGGGTAAAGTTCACGTGAGGTGAGAAGCTTTTTTTTACATATATAAATAGAACAAGTTGAAATTGGCTACTTTCAAATTCAAAGTAAAGCTTCCAGTTTAGAATTAAAGACTTACATTTAAACGAGAAATTCACTGTAGGCGTTAAAGCAGAGTAGCTGGGAGTCCTTAACATCCCTCCCTGTAGTTAGCCTTATTTTGTTAATTGATTGCGTTTTTCGTGCTACTAAGTATGGGAGGTGACTATATCAAGTGCCACATTTATTTGTCATATATATATATATATATATATATATATATATATATATGTATGTATATATATATGTGTGTGTGTGTGTATATGTATGTATGTATATGTATATATATATATTTGTGTGTGTATTTATGTATGACTATATGATCATTGTATACCATGGGAAATTCTCTGCAAGTTCATTTCCCATGTCTTTGTGCTTATTTCCTAAGAATGTGCTGATTCTGAATAAATCCTGTCAGGAAGTAAGTATGCGTCGACCTCATGTAAAAGGGTGTCGATGATACCGTTTATACCACTCGTACGGGTCCATCCTCTCTTTTCATTTGCTGTCAGCTCTCCTTGGCTTTTTGCGCAACTAAAAGAGGTTTATTTTTTATCTTACTGTGCATGTTTATTTATAAACCTTCCGAATTACGTTCCCTTTATTTCGTTATGTCCTGTTTTATATCTCATATATCCCAGTCGATAAGTAGCAAAGATTTATCAAAATTTGATATCTCCTTATTTGGAGCACTGAGTCCTCTGTGTATGGGAGTTCATCATCCTTTCCCATACTGTTCCATTTCATGTTGTATGGATTTCTTCATTCTTTTCGTTGAAACTCGTTCGCTTGAGCTTTGCATCTTGTCATTGGAAGCTTGTTCGACATCATTGCGTTGCAATTTGTAGCTGGTTTTATTCTTTCTTTAGATTTATTTAATCGTCCTATGTACATATGAATTTTTGTACCGCAGTAATAGAAGTAATTGAAATTTCCTGTATTATTATTAAAACTGAAGCATCATCTGTGAAGTACATTCTAGGAGCCGGTGGGTTTAAGGTATTTGTGTGTTTTTGACAAAAATTCAACAATGAAATGTGAGGTTATTAGTTGATCAATTATTTAATTAAGTTCTGTTTGCTTATTGATATTTGTATGCGGAAGCAAGTATCTTTGGAAGGAATAACTCACATTCCATATTTGTATTCTTAGTGAATAAGGGCGTTAAAGAAAACATGGCCTTATTTTTTTGTGATTGTGCTTTAAACAGAAAAGGAAACAAACAGATGGATTGCATTTACCTGCTGGCAGGCGTACCTGGTTAAATATTCAGTTCAGTGGATCCCTAGGCAAAAGTTTTTTTGAAATGTGTCACAAAAGTATAGTAAATACTGTATCTAGAAATAAATTGTGCAGGCGAGTTAGCATATACAATGAGTCTGGAATCATGTGTGGACGCTAAATAATTTCAAGTTTTACAGAACACCGTCGCTTGATTGTTAAAGAGGAGAAGGAAATGCGAGATTCGCGCGATCTTCCTCAGAATGCAGAATCTTATGATAATTATTCAGCAGAGAATATTTGGCCTTGTCTTGTCAACATCAGTGGCACTGATCTTGCGAGCTTGCTGAGTTTCGTGTCTATTTTTTCCTTTTTCTAATTTAGAAAGTATATTCTGAGCCTTGTTATGTCATGGAACAACGTTCACACAAATTAACAAACTAGAAATAATTTGTTCTAACGACCTTAATTAACTTCGGAATAAATTGTACAAAGGTATTTCGTTTTTCATGGAAAGAAATATGAACACATAGAATTCCTCACTCTTATTTGGGGTGAGCGAACAGCAATGTGAGTTAAATACTATTAAACATGAGTTGCGCGCACACACACGTGCATTATATATATATATATGTATACATATCCATTATACGTACATACACACACACACACACACACACACACACACACACATATATATATATATATATAATTTGTATTAAATGCTTCATCCTAATAATGACATCATTATAATAACAGTTTCAGACGCCTAAATATATATATATATATATATGTATATATATATATATATATATATATATATATATATATATAAATATACATTATTTTGCATACTTTTATATAGAAAGCTGTTTTCACATTTAGAGTGGTTTTCCTTTCATTGCCCTTTAATAATGAGTGAGATAAGAGGTATCATTACCATTCAGTACTTCTTCCTCAGTGTCACTTTTAAATTATTTTGCGATTTCTTAACGTGGCTTCACAGAATTCTTTAGTGTATCACTGTATAGAGACGTGAACGAACAAATGTGCCACAAACAAGCATTGTCCCCCAAGCAAAATTGTAATGGACTTCACTCTCTAAGATTAGTTATACACCAGCCTATCGAAAGCAGGCAGAGATGTATGCGGTGAATCCCATGTTCTGCAGCATGACTGATCCAACAGAATAGCTGTTTTGTGTATGACTTCACTCTACCATCTAAGCGTAGTTATGTACAAGCCCCTCTGAAAAAAGGCAAGAGGCATAACGCAGTGAATCCCAATACTCTGGAGATGATTTGCAATTTTTTTATCAACTGGGTTTACTGTTGCGTCTTTGATCTCAGTTTCTGATAATGTTTTGTATTTCACACTAGTAATCTGTTGATTTCTGAGCATCATACTTGGCTCTACTCCGCGCGTTATACTAACGACCTCTTTCTCCCGTTGACAAGACTAAACCAAAAATCCTCTTTTTCAGCCGTTAGGTTGTATCGTCTTTTCTGTAGGCATGATTTTTATTACTTGACAATTGAACTTATAGAGCTATTACTTTACACTGGTCCACATAAGATGCCACTAACTGCTTTCGTCAACAAGTCTTGTCACCGTAAGGGGTTGGACCGTCAGTGTATCTCGTGGTGGAAGGGAGACAGCACTGAATGTTGTTTATCGCTTCCACTCGGCCCCGTAGCTGTACGCACTTCGAAGTCTTTTACCTTATCTAAGCTACCGTTTCTTTTCTTCCAGCTGTGCTGTTCAAGCACTCAAGTGACCCAGTGCTTGGCTTCATAGATATTCAATATTGGAATAACTTACTCCCAAGGGAATTATAACTGATAGGTGCACTGTCACCCATAGGATTTGAACGGTTGCTTGGTATAGAAACTGCGATAGACAATGACTGACTAGCTAGGTGGTTAAAGTCACTGTCTGTCGTTTTTTCTAAACCAGGCGTTGGGCGGAGAATTTTTAAATTATAATGCCCTTGGGTGTGTGTTATTAAACGAAATTTATGGTCTATCCGTGAAATAGTATATATATATATATATATATATATATATATATATATATATATATATATATGTATACATATATATATATAGTATATATATATATATATATATATATATATATATATATATATATCATACAGAGTACGAGTGAAATCATTAGTATTCACTAAGTAACAGGAATTATGAATTTAGTCAGATTAGCAGTTTGGTTACCAGTTGTCATAAAATCTTTTAATTTTGAGGGCAGATGCGTATTGATATAATTTAGATATGTGAGGAATAAACTAATGTCTGACCAAAAGACCATGTATAGATTTAAACCTGAAGTTTTGCAACAGAGTCATTTTTACGTCGTATGTTATTTAATGTATGTTTTTTCAATTGATAATTTTGACATGAATATCTTGTTTAGTTTTATCAGCGATCAAAATTATGTTGGGATCTTTAACTTTAATCAAGCCCTTATTATGTATTTGAGGTTCTTGTTTAGTAAGTATTGAGAACGTTTGTGTTTTGAGGAGTATGTGGATTTTTATTTTCACAAAAAAGTAGTAGTCCGACTAATTCATGTCATTCAGGGCAGTGATTAAGATGTGAAAGGACTCTTAATGCTCTGTAAACTTTCACATAAACGGCACATATATGACTGTGGCATTTTCATCTTGTATTTATATTTAAAGCTGTGAAACATAGACCAGAAGATGTTCTCTTCTAGCGGGGAATCTATAGTTTTTAGCCGTAGGGTGTCTAGTACGGGTTGCCTGCTTGGTTGTGAACGTTTTACATAAATGGATGTCATGTTATACTTATGTGTCCTACTTGGTTGTTGTAAACGGCTCAAGAAGATGATTTACTTTGAAATCGTTTCACATAGATGTGTATATATGGCTATAAAATTTTTTCACACTTCATCGTTAACATTTCACTCAAAGGTTGTACTTTTTTTTTTCTGTGAAATACTTTTCCGGCTATAAGCATTCCTTCAGAATGAAAGGATCAACTTGTGTCATTAGAAGTCACAATGCCTCTCTGAGTGGCTTCTTGTTGTTTATGTTAAAGGTGAATATCCAGTCCTTTATTTGCATGCGTCACCGTTCTACTCTTGTATGATATCTACATCTGAGAATTTTGTCGTATAAAAACTAATGATTTTGTCTTCGCATCGTTACGATATTTCATTCATGGTGTCCAAGATGTTGAAAAAATCAGCAGAATAGCTAGACTGAACCTTGTTTTAATTTATTGCTATTCTAATTTTGCTCTTTACACGATTTCCTTAAGTTAAGGGTGCGAAAGTGTGAAGTTGTTTGAACCGAGTTAATTGGTTACATGAATTCCTTAAATTAAGGGTGCGAAAGTGTGAAGATGTTTGAACCGAGTTAATTATCATTTGAAATCCAAGAAGTTACCTTATTGGATTCTTAGCTTATGAATTCAGATTACAAATAAATCAGTTAGAGCTCTTGACTGTCGTGTCGTTGCTGCTAAAGGCACAGTGGCTCAAATAATATTGCTTTAGGCTGTCATTGCTGTCTTATTGTATTTTTTATTTTTATTTTATTTATTTTTTTTGTATGGGGATGCTTTGTAGTGAAGAATATTTTTCAGATAATTCTTTTAACGTAGCTGTCTTTCTAAAAGGAAGGGAACTTATATTACATCAACATTTTTTTTTCGAGAAAAAAAAAAAAAAATTCCATATGCGCACAACACTGCCAGACCGGCAGTCTGGTCATTAGATCAGTCGTTGTTGTTATGTAATTTTCTTGAATGAAACCATGAAACAGTGACCCTTAGCAGACACCAGAAGAATTGTTCGAAACCAGATATGACTACGCACATGATTTACTTCTTAACGCAAGCACTTAATTCATATTTGGGATCCATGAAATATTAATACGCAGGTACGTTATCTCTGCACAATTACATTGTCCATTTTTACGATTTCCGATGAATAGCGTTTTTTTATTAGATAATAAAATCCAGTAGTTAGTTTCTGAGGCGAATGTTAGTTTAGCATAATTGTTTATATAATTTTGTATCCCACCCGCCATCATATATATATATATATATATATATATATATATATATATATATATATATATATATATATATATATATTACACACGCACATTATGATATGTATATATATATATATATATATATATATATATATATATATATATATATTATCGCAGGTCGAGAAAATTTGAAAGAAGAACGTTGATAAAAATTGTGAGCAAGAATAATGTGTTATGAGGGTAAACGGAAGCCAAGAAAAGTAGGGTAATGGATGTTGATAGGGATGATGAAAGAAGGAAGTTGTTTCGTATAGATATTTTGATAGTAGAAATAATTAGAGATGGTAGGTTTAGAGAAGAGATGAGTTACAGAATAAATGAATATTTCGGCTAAATATTAAGGAAGCACTTGTAATGTATATGGCTGCTAGTTTTGAAATGTATGACTATGTTGAGTGAGCTGTATGCATAGTACATAAAGCATAAAAATAACTGAAATAGTGAAAAATATGGAGACAACTAGAAAGTGGTAAAAAATTTAGTAAGAGTAAAAGGAGAGGCAAGAGATATTTGGTAATGAATTTTGGTAATATGGGAAGAATGGAGGGCGATAGGTTGGTGAGGTATATTTATAATTGACAGGTGTTAGGAGGGAAAAGGAGATGAAATCTTAGAATGGGCTATATATATATATATATATATATATATATATATATATATATATATATATATATATATATAGAGAGAGAGAGAGAGAGAGAGAGAGAGAGAGCATGAAAAAGGTAATGGAAGCAAAACTTGGGCCCTTAATATACAGGAAGCGTGAGGGTACGTGCAAAATACAGACGAACGGTGCTGTGTGTGTACGAGGGTACGACGTGTTGAGATCTTTTTGTTCAAGTTTATGACGTGGCTAACGTTGTGGAAGTTGTCTGCATATGTGGGTCTTGCTCGACTCAGCAATTATAAGATGAATATTTCTATATACAGATATATATTACACACACACACACACACACACACACACACACATTGTGTATAGACATTCCATATTTTCATTTCCTTATTGCCATTATCATTTTCATTTCAGGATCAGTGAGATAAGTTTTATATTGTTAAAAAAATAGATAGATGAGTTGGAATTATGTTACCTAACTTGGGTTTTAGGCCATTTTTACTGTAAATTTATTATAATATTTTATAACATGGTTATAAGATAAAATATGTAGGTAATGAATGTTTTTTAAGCAATTCTTGAAGGTCATGATATAAGGGAAATAAAAGCACCATGGAGATCAGACCGTAATAAGAATTTTATTAGATCATAACTATGACTAACTACTAAAACCCTGCATATTAATCACAGTTACGTTTCATAAATGATTTGTGATATTTCTCGAAAAGAGAAAATTCACAGTGCTATGATATTGTCACCCTTATGTCATACCCTTGACGTTCCTATGCGGAAAAAATGAGCGTGTGTTAAGAGAGATATATATGCATTTATATAGCAAAGCAGCTATGAAACGGCATTTAAGGTTTAATAAGTTGGTGCCCCTTCCATGCTTAACTTTGGTGATTGGATTAAAAAAAAAAGTATCATTAAATCAACATTATTCTTTAAAAAAAGACGAGATTTTTAACAAAAGACGTATTTTTAAATAAAAGTAGTTCTATTTGATTAGTTTATGATTTGAGGTTTAATTCAAAGGTATTTGTACTTCCTGTATTTCGTAGTTACTTTAATTAAATACCTAAGTCCCTTAATCGTTAAAATTGTTCACGGTTTCATCTTATTTACAGCGCGGTATTTGAAATTTATACGAAAAATTACCAGCATAACTAACAAATGTAACTTTACAGGGATTTAAACATTTCAAAGATTTACAAATTTCAGATATATCATTTGATTTAGGGAAGTGAGATGAAGATTAGCTTAATTTCATTAAGTTCGATGGTTACAAGATATCTTGAATTCGAAGACGCACAGACCTGCACTTTTTCCCTTGTAAGTGAGCCAGCTTAGGTATGCGTATATGATAGCTAGATTTTTTTTCAACTTATTTATTCTTTGAGGATTGTAGTAACGCCAAACTGGATTCTAGATTCTGGATGTTTTGGAATTGTTTTGAAGTTATGGGAGGTAGTCTGCTATTGTAGGTCTTCCTTATATGCAGTTACTCTCGAATTTTCCAGGTCGTGCCAACAGAATTTCAATGTAATACGTACATGCGTATGCTTGCGTGTATTTTTAAGCCCGTGAATAATTACATACGGCTTTTTGAGTTATATCACAATCGTTTTCAAATGTGTGTGCTTCTGATCTATGGGCTACATCTTTTATGTTGAATCCAAACCTACAAGATTCTTTCTTTATGACCTTGTTAGGCGCTCAGTTTGTAAAGTAAACATGGTCGTTGTTAGAGAGGAAAAATATTTATTTTTATTCTCGTTCCTTTCCTGTATTTTTCCTTTAGATGGACGAATAGTTAATTTTAATGTGCTAAGCGAAATGTGAATTGTAATGTAAGATCAAAAGCTTAGTTAAACTTAACATTTAGTGTTGCTTTTTGTATCTACCTGAGGGAATACGCTTTTCTGTGATGATACTAGCTTTGATCTGATTTAAGTGTCAGATTCAGGATTGGATGTAAAACGTACCTGTAGTTATATGCAAACAGCAGAACGGTGGATTATCAAAACGTAATTCAAATACATTTTCAGTTAAATAGTCCTGTAACGTATATAGTGAACAAAATTCATTATATGTATGTATATATATATATATATATGTGTGTGTGTGTGCATATATGTCACTGAAGTCCTGATTTCTCCTTTGTGCGCAGGTTCGAATCCACGAGAGGATGAAATTATTATCATCTAAAAAATCCCCTTCGGTTAACATATATGAAAATATATTAATCCCGAGGTAGAGCGAATTGGATATTAAAGGACATTTGTAGCTTAATGCATGTATAAGAGTCACGGTGATATGATAGAAATTCGTAGTATAATATATGATATTATATATATATATTTGTACATTATATATATATATATATATATAGTATATATATATATAATATATATATATATATATATATATATATATATATATATACGCATTAAGATACAAATGTCTTCTAATATCTAATTCGCTCCATCTCGGAATTCATATATTTTCATCTAAGTTAACCGAAGGGGAATTCTTGAGTTGATAAGAAATTCGTCGGCACATGGGCTCGAACCACGGAACCAAGAATTCAGGGCATACAGTGACTTTACCCACAAGGCTATCACGGGATAACCTTGTGGATAAAGAGTGTCACTGAATGTTCTGAATTCTTGGTTTCGTGGTTCGAGCCCATGAGCCGAAGAATTTCTTACCAACTTGAAAATTCCCCTTCGGTTAACATATATTGTGAAATATTAATTCCGAGGTAGAGCGAAGTTCGTAGCTTAATGCGTGTATATGAATCACGGTGATGTGATAAAATTCATATATATATATATATATATCTATATATATATATATAATTATATATATATATATATATATATAGATATATATATATAGTTTAGTAATATAATACGCAAAATCTTGAACAGAACGGCTCTTGAAGTCTACGGCATGTTGTTGCCATTTTTAACTTTATTACGGGCTCACTGATTCCGGACTCTCCCTTATGGCCTTAGTTTTTGTTATAATTATTTCCTGCCGTCTTGATAAGTTTCTTAGACCAGGGAAACTTGAAAATAGTTGCTCAGACAAAAGTTGATGTATGAATGCGAGGGTTGTTTTAAAGTTATTATTCTTGTGATAGGACAACAATATACTGTTCCAGAATTAATTGCAATTGAGGGGAAGAATGCTAGAGTATGGTAAAGAGAAGAAACCTATAACTTTATTATACATGGTTAATGCCCCTTTCTTAAAATTAACACTAATTGAGCTTTTATGTAAACAATGTATATTCTTTATATTTATATACACAAAAATTGTGAATTCAGCTCATCCCAAACTTATAGAAGTGAAAAAATAACGATCTTTATATGTGTGCAAGCAGCAGGCAACAGTGGTAGAGCATGGAACAACCACCATGGCTGTCGATGGAAGTCGTGCAATTGTTCTGGCAAAGCACAGCAGGTCTTTCCTCCCGGCTGTCTTTGCAGCAAAAGGTTGCTTTCAAAATCCGATATTCAGGAGAAATTCTGGAATTCCCAGTGTAATTCCGGTGTAGGTCTTAAGTTTCCACCACTTTGGCATTTGTGTTGTTTTTCTATTTCCACGCCGAGGGTGCGAAGGGAACAGTGAATGACCGTGCGACTCTTTTATTGGAACATCGCCAATATTCCACGACAGAGTAACCGAAAAACAACGAGCCCTTCGGTCCCTCCCCCTCTTTTTTTATTTGGTTTATTGGATTACCACTACCCATGCTAATGTACTGAAAAAAGGGCATGAAGAGTCATTTCTGTTGGTTTGTGGAGTTTCTCCTGCCACGGCGATTAGCGTGCGAGTTATTGCCAGGAGATTTTCGATCGATTTTCAACACGCGTTTCTGTTTATACGGAGTAAGCTAAGTATGAGACGCTGATGATTTGACGTTTGAAAATAATATATTGGGTAACATGAACAGAATATTTTCCCTGCAAAAATATGTAGAAACATAATTCGACCTTGAGCAGAATGTTACCAGGTGATTACCCATGCTCTTTTGCTCATCCCAAAAAATATTTCTGATTCAAATTCACATGATTAGCTCTTGAGCTGAGCACTACTTTTGCAAAGTTAGACATACCGGCGTTTCTGGTTTTCATTTGGAATATGGTGGTACTGAACTCTTAACGCATTAGAATGAATGAATGTAGGTTTATGGTAGTTATGATGCTTATTAATAATGTTTCTGAGAGTTTTTCTCGCCACTTTCGGTCGTGTAAATAAGTCGTATATTATTTAGGCATTGTATCCAAAGCACTGACCCTCTGCTTCCCTTGCGCAGTACTTAACGAAGCTGGCAACGTCCTCTTTACTATAGTGAACCCGAGAGATGATGGGGATGCTGATGATGCTCGTGTCAAGATGATTCACAAGACGAACTGCCCCTCCTCACGTCCTTCCTCCGCGAATGTTGGGAGCAGTCTGCCTTCGCGCAGACGCGCTCGCATAGCTATAGCGTGGGTGGGACTTCGTCCAAGGGGTGGGAAAAGTGGGCGGTGTGTGCGTAGTGGGAGTGGCTCGGACGAGGGGCGGTGCTGCTGGGGGTAAAAGTGGGCGGTCCGTGGCTCTCAGAAGTGGGGCCAAGGGTTTTTGGAAGGAACGGTCATCGTTGGGGAGAGCAGCGCGCTCTGTGATTTACAAGAGCATATGGCACTGCTTCTCAAACCCCCAAGAGACGCTCACTGTTTAGTTTTCATCAAGAGACGGAGCCGCGCGGCAAAAGGAAACATCACTACATGCTCTCTCTCTCTCTCTCTCTCTGTCGCTCTGCTCTTTCTCTCTCTCTCTCTCTACGCTGGCCGGCCAAACTCATTTGAATGTCTACTTAAGTGACTTGATAGGGATGTTTGTGTGTGTGTCTGTGTGTTCTCTCGCATGTGTTGGCATGCCTACCCATGTGTGTATGGATGTGTGCGCGCGCGCGCGTGTGTGGAGATGTGCGTGTGCGAGGGAGAGAGAGGGATAGATTCTTTGTACACGTGTTTGTAGGAATGGACTGCATAGCGACACGTGAGATTTTTATGCAAATACAGCTGTCAGTTTTTCCCCGTGTATTTTCCTGACCTAGTTTTTGATACATTTTGTCATCATATGTCTTTTTTTAGAAAAAGTTTTGTTTATTCAGAATTTTACGGCGCCTGGCAACGTTCACTGCGGAAGGAACTTTAATCTGTTGCTCTTGCTTGCCGCTAAAACTATGAATGCATATATTCTCTGCGTTGTTATGCTTGCGCTGGGAAACCTGTGCATAACTAGCAACTTTCAAGGTCGTATGTGGCAGTTTATTTTTATGAAGTGTTTGGACAGGAAAACAGTTTTTTTTATATATATTCAAAATGTTTTGACGGTAAATTTGTGTACTGGACATATGTACCTTTAACTGTGTGTACGTCTGTAATTCAGGTATACATGCGCACATTCAGATATGTACGGTATGTATTTTTGAATCAGTGTTTTCAGTCGTTTGTTTATGATATTTTGAATTAACCTTTTTACATTTATCTCGGAAATATTCATTTGCATACCATTTAATTGAAGTATAAATGTGACTCGTATTTTTAAATGATTATTCGAGTTTTTAATGATGAATGCGTAATATACATTAAAACGTTTATATGCTCCTAAAATATTTATGCATACATAAATCTGGATATACATGTATTTGTGAAGCAATATATCATTGTTTGTTTATTTATATAAACTAAGTACCATCCAAAATTATTATTCTTAGATTTGCCTCAGGGACTGTGATATATTTACTGTTATATATATGCACGAGCTCCCAAGTTCAGGTATATGTCTATAATTTTGTATCGGGCATCTGTTATAATATATATATAATATAATATATTATTATATATATAATATATGATATATATATATATATATAGATATTATATATATATATAATTTATAATATATATATATATATGATATACTATATATAATTAGTATTCTTTAGAAAAAAAAAAAAAAAAAAAAAAAAATAGATACATGAGTTTTACTATGGATGATCAATGCATTTGCATATCTGCATACGAATGCTTACTTACATATTTCGGATATTAATAAATTTTTTTTTGGACGAAAACTGGGGTTGAAATACATGAATACTTATATTATTCCTACGCATATATACTATATATATATAATATATATATATATATATATATATATATATATATATGTATATATATATATATATATATATACTATATACTTATATTTATTCCTACGCATATATATGTATATATATATATATATATATATATATATATAATTTATTTATATATTTAGTTTATTCACTATAAGTAGTCATTTAGGCCTGATAGTCTAAGAAAACCAAGTCAGGATTCGTCTATATATATTATCTATATATATTATATATATATATATGTATTATATATATATACATATATATATATATATATCATATATATATATATATATATATATGCTATCTGATGCTTATCGCTGGATTAATGAGCTGAAATTTCTAACGGAACATAAGATTTAATTTTTAAATGTTTACTTTATGTTCACATTTTCGATGAGGAATATATTCTCTTCCGAAAATTACATGTTTCAGGAAATCAGCTGATTTAATTGTCGTGAACGAATGGCGTTCATAATTGGATATTATATATCAGTAGGCTTAACATGTTAAAGATTGTCTTGCCAAATTAAGAGAAAATTGTTTAAAGCTAACCTTAAAAAGGGTCGGCAACCAGCTCAAATGTTGATTTTTTTTTCAGTAGGATAGGGAAGCAGGAAGGAAAGTTTAACTGAGAAGTAATTGTTTTATATGGTGCTATGTTACTGCTGTTATTCTTGTACTGCTATGGTGTAAAATAGGCCGTCAAAAAGACCAGTCAAACCTATTTTTAGAAAGTAAGACTTTCACTTAAATTCATTTTTCTTGTATTATAATCAAACAAAATCTGTGAGTATTTCTACTAAATAACGAAATGTTATCGTAAGGACAAATAGCTGTCCAGAAGAAATGTATTAAAATGCTTAAATACAAATTGGTGCTTAGAAGTAATGCATTCCAGTGCTTACTTCAGCCTATTTCTTGGCTGTTTTTGAGTTACGTTGTATGTTTACTCTTTCACCAGGAAACGTTGCCCCTAAACTCCTGAGGAGTTAAATGACCTTGGCACCAGCAGCTGGACTTCGTTTTCAGTAGCATGTATCCTTTCAAACGTCTTTGGGTCAAGGATGCTGACGCCTCTTAACCACTTTGTATACACTTGCCCAAAAATCTTCTTCAGAAGCGCGTTGATGTAATTAAAGTCATGTAGATTGGAGCTCGTCTATAACGTAGAGGTCGAAAGAACGTCTATATGTCTATTTATAATACTGACAAATTTAATTTTGCGACTTATTAAACGCTTGAAATCGTATCGTAATTTAAGTATATATATATATATATATATATATATATATATATATATATATATATATATATATATATATATTTAATTTACGATACGATTTCAAGCGCGTTTAATAAGTCTCGCAAAATTAAATTTGTCAGTATTATAAATAGACATATAGACGTTCTTTCGACTCTCTACGTTATAGACGAGCTCCAATCTACATGACTTTAATTACATCGACGCGCTTCTGAAGAAGATTTTTGGGTAAGTATATATATATATATATATATATATATATATATATATATATATATATATATATATGTGTGTGTGTGTGTGTGTGTGTGTGTGTGTGTGTGTGTGTGTGTGTGTATCATTATTTGGAATTGCACGCAAGATAATAACCTTAACCACTTCAGCAACATCTGGATTCAACATTAATCAGTTTGAATATTTAACCGAAACTAAACTATGGAAAGCCATTGCTACATATGTTATGTGACCTTCCGTGCCCACTTCCCCTCTATATATCTGAATTATGTTGCTTTAAATACCGATATTTTCGATGATATTAGTTTATTGAGAACCACACTCAAAATATCTTTTGAGAAGCCGTTCATTGTATTTTGTTTTATGAACACTTGTACATATGCATATGTGTTTGTGTTAGGTAGAGAGAAAACGTTAATGAGAAAATGGGTGAGAGTTTATGGCCAGTGTTTACGTAAACACGCTTGCAGAGAGTTTCATGTCAAATTTTTAAGCCCTTATGAGAGCTGGAAGAACCTGGTAAAGAATGGAAAGTATGTCGAAAAGCTATCGGTCTTCATAATACGAAAATGAAAAAAAATTATATGAATATATATTATGGTCATAATTAGTTACGCAAGAGGCTGAATATTATGTGGAAAGTGGAGAGATGATATGTAGCTTATAAAATTCTACCAGCTAATTTTAATTTAGTATTTGAACTTGGCGGGTGTCATATGGCCCAAGGAGAGGTGTCAACCCTGGTACGAGTATTGTCAAAAGTGGTCATGTGAGAGAGAGAACTATTTAGAAATGAGGCTTTAGTTGAAGGCTGTCTAGATCAAAGTAAGATTTGTGTCTTACTCATTTTCTTATGTTAAAATGAAAATGAGATAGATACAGGGCTTGCAAGGAAAAGATGTGCTGAAAAAAAAAATATATATGATATATATATTTTTTCCTGGCATTAGAATTACTAACAGTTAGAGGCAATGTCATATAGATATACAGTTTCATTATTCCAGGATATTTATGTTATCTTCAAGGTATTTTTAAGTTCAACTGCATTATAAGCAGAAGAGTTTGAAGAGGTGAAATTCTCTTGCAAATGGATCTGCTTATGAAAATATCTCTTCTGCTTTACTGAATTTTACATTTTTGTCCTAAACTTTTAAACTTACATTATTCCTTTTGAGTGTATTTACTCTGTTACCTTATCTTTTGCCAGTCAGGAAGGTGAGGACATCTTCATACGGCTTTGTTTTAATTCATAAGTGCATATGGTTCTTTTCAGTTTTATAAGCTTATTTAATCAGCGGAGGCAGCAACAGATAAGATTGCCCTCGACTGAAAATGGGTATGGTAAAGGTTCTGTTGGAACTATAAGATGTTCATGAAAGTTTATGAAAAATTCGTTTAGGGTAATTTGATCTTGAATGAAAACAATACAACAGCATCAAAGTAGAAAGTAGATGAAGCGGAATGGAACATATCTACGAAATTTCTCCACTTGGCTTTGAGGTATTGGAAGTCAGTTCTTAGAGTTCACAGAGTCCTGAGCTGATGGTGACCACTTGGGATTAAGTTAGACTGGGGACATTCTGTGATTCATTTTAACCTAGCTTATATTTGTTATGAGGGCTTCTAGGAATTAATCAAGACGTGATAATGAAGTGATCCACACTACGAACAGCAGAGCCTCATCCTGAATATCGACATTTACACTGTTATGGCCTGTCCATACTAGCGGGCATTCCCATCGGGCACTTACAGCTATTTATATTTTCTCTCGCTTCTGAAGCAGTGATACCAGACAATCGCATCGTTCTGGCTCCATACTCGATCTGTCAGTATAGTGGAATGGGTTATGGGAACAGTATTTGCCGTCGGGCAGTGCCCGCTAGTGTGGACAGGGCCTTGGAATGCATTTATGTCGAAGCTGGGCAATAAATATATTTGTCAGGATAGGACGAGATCTGTTGAAGCATAAAATGCTCAGGAATGAACTAATAAGATGGGTTTTTTGTTGTTGTTTTTGCTTTCACCAGTAGAATTTTGAGAGGCCATGAGATATCAGCGGGTAGAAACGTTTGAATACTTGAAAAAATTAATTTATTGGATGCTTTCGTCAGCTCCATTAGTATTATCTACTTAAGATTCTGAGGAAGTGAAATATATAAAAAGTATTATCATATCAGGTGAAGGGAGAGTTTTGTGTCAGAATTGAACTGGGGTGTCCTTTTATTGAGCAGTCACTTGTTCATCCAAATGGTTATACATATTTCTTTTACTAGGCTGAAATTCGTTGTTTTTTGTAATGAACACATCACAACCGTTCCTAAATTCCTCCTTTTTCCATTCTTGTGATATAATAGTAATAATAATATTAATAATAATATTAATAATCACCAAAAAGACTGCGAAGATAGAATCGATCTAGGATTGGTGCTAATATCCAGGTGGGAAAAGTGACACTGACTCGTATATAGGTTATTTGCAAATCAATAACACAACCCATAGCAGGGGTTGAGTTACAGATTGGAAGAGATAGACGTTGTCGAATGTACGTTCAAGAGTTGTTTGAAGATAGCAAGATGTTGAGATTAGCTTACTTCCTAGAATGTGAGTAAATGGTTATAAGGTACATATAAGCGTGGCGCAAAGGGCTTTTGTGAAATTCTGTCACTAATGTCTTCCTGTGCTTTCTCTTTCACGATTCTTCACTCCTCTCCAGCATCCCTTCTCTTAGTTCGTATCCAAGTAGGTTTGGGTCTTTCAACTTTTCTGGTCCGTAGCCTCCCAGCTATAATCATTATCAAGTACTATTTTCCCAGGGTTGTGCGAAGGACAAGCCCTCTCCATCGCTCTTTTATAATTATCTCTTCTACTTATGGAACTTACGTAATTTCTAACTGTCCTCCCATTTGACCCGTAATATTCTTAAAGCTTTATTTTCAGACCGATATGGTTCCTGTTGGACGAGTAGGTTGCGTGGTCGCCTACCAATTCGGTAGTCAGGAGTTCGATTTCCCGCTCGGCCAACATAGATCCAGAGGAATGTATTACTGGTGATTAGAAATTCATTTCTAATCACTAGTCCCGTTGCTAAGTAACCAATTGGTTCCTAGTCAGGTAAAAATATCTAATCCTTCGGGCCAGCCTAGGAAAGCTGTTAATCAGCTTAGTGCTCTGTTTAAACTAAGATATACTTAACTTTCCAGATCGATAGAATATTGAAATATAATTTCATTGTAATAACATGATTCATGTATTTGGCATTTTCAAACTTTCACTAAACAACAATTCGAGAAAATATGTACTGGATATCCATTTCTGGATATCTAAAATATTCAGTCTCATAAATCGTTTCTTTATCATCCCCTTTTGTATGCTCTGTTTTCATTACCTCTGTCTTTCATATATTTAGTTGTTTCTTAGATTTAGTTTGAGTCCCTTCTTTCCAGATACATGATGTATTATATTAATCAAGCTTCGTAAGTCTTCTGATATTTCGCTGATTTAAACAGATTTCAAGACTTTCGGGTTTCTATCTTTACTTCGATCTAAACTTTCTCTTTCATCTCTTTCCATTTATTTTCATAAAATCTATGAATAGAGCAAACACAGCAAAGGTGAATAACATGCACTTGCAGTATCTTACTATATATACTACATATTCACTATACAAGACTCCCTCATCATTAACTTTGCATCTAATTCGTTCATGGATAATTTCAATTAGCTTTACATAACGGAAATGTCTTAGTTACGCAAGACCCTCCTTAATATTCGTTAGTGGACGCGGTCCAATGCCTTCTTGTAATTAACAAAGCCACCAGAAGGTGACTTTAAATCTTATAAATTGCTGGGTAATATGTAATTATTAAAATTTTCTAAATATCAGCTTTTTCATCTCGGAAGATTTTTATGAGTCTTTCTCCAGGGTATTCAGATATAAGCTTACTGAATGCTATCTTGACAGCCGAATAAGTGCTGTTCCTCTGTGGTTGCTAAGTTCAGTAAGCTCATCTTTCCTTGGTAACTTAGCTATGGCTGCCATTTCCCAGTCATGAGGCTTTGTTCATTTACTCCACATTCTGCAAAACATTCTATTTAGCATACGAGGTGCCATTTCAGTTTAGACTAAAATTATCTCTGATCTGATCCCATCCGAACTTGTTAATTTCCATCCCTTAAGTTTTTTTATTATTAATTCCACCTCTAAACTATGAATACATTATAAGCACATTCAGGGCTTCGTAAGTTTTGGCATGAGATAAATCATCCCCTCATATCATTTCTTCATGATTCCAAAAACGACCAGGCCAGCGTTGTCTTCCTGCTGTTTTTATTTTGGCAGGTGGTTTCCTCGTTTTCTCTCCACCCATTTAAGTTTCCGGGGTTGTTATCCTACCACCAGAATCACTCCGAATACATCATCAGCCCTTTACGTTCAAATATTTTCACTTATTTCTTTGGTTAAGTATGTTATTTAGACCTCAGTACTTCGTACATCCTACTTTGCTTTTCCATCTCGTCCTTGGAATTTGTCTACATGTACCTCTGTCTTCTCCTAGCTTTTATAACTGCAAATCTATTTCGACATTTAATCACAAAAGCGTGTGATGTTCATCATCACGAACCTTTACTCTGTCAACCTTTTGTCTGGTGCTTTAGAATTCAGCTATGGAGGGGCAATTCTCAGCATTGTTGAAGCTTATGAATTGTTGTTGTCGTGGTTGGTCAGACAGAAAGTACGAACTTGAATTAATACAAAATCATTGCCAAGTCATTTTACAAAAATCAAAATAGGAGGGTGGCTGAAGATATTTTTGGTTGGAAAACCAACTGAATTAAATGGGAACAGAAGGTCTTTGATATTTATGAGTCCTGCGAAACATGTCAGAGATAAAGGTTGTATATCATTTGTAGTTTTCAGTGTACTTATTAGGGTCGTGTACCAAACTTTCGTTGGTTCAGCAGGATTTATTTATTGCTTGGAGCATTGCTTGGGTATACTGGGTATGTTTTCATGTAACTCATACACTCCCATTTAAGAATAATCAAGTTTGTTTTGTGAGCAGAAACGTTTATGTACATTTTAGGCCTTTTAAGTATGGGAACCATAGCGTTTTTTTTGTTCTAATTTTATATCATTAATATTTTTGTTTTTTTAGCTTATACTTATACTTATACATACTGTATCTATGAACCATTTGTGCTGGGCAAGTTTATATTACCCGCTTAGTACATTTACACCGAAGGCTAGCTTTGAAATACCTAAACACTGCGTAATTTACATCTCACGTTGCACACGCACTAGCTATAATATATGATATATATATATATATATAATATATATATATATATATATATATATGTATATATATATACAGTATATACTTACATATATATATATGTGTATATATATATATATATATATATATATATATATATATATATATATACATATATATATGTGTGTGTGTGTGTGTGTGTGTGTGTGTTGTTTGGTTATGGTTATTGCTTTTTTTTTATATAAATTGGATTGTTTTTGTTAACCTCTATTTATTAATGTGAATGTGCGTTAGTCAAAAGGATTACGCAAATTGTTTTATCGATATTTATGACTATTTTACTAATGACTGATCTCGTGATTGGCAGCAGATGATTAGAATTTGGGAGAGATAGGAATGTAGTGTTACCGTAGAAGGAAACTTTATTTTTCAGGCTTCCCAAGGGTTTCTTTCCAAGAAACAAACCCTAGTCTGCTTTACCGTCTATTTTGGTAACCGAATATTATAGTTATTTTTTCAGAGAAAGGTTCCGGAGAGGGTAGTGCGTTCCTCCTTACTTGTTAGATTTCATTGTGATCCCGACAATGAATCGATTCATGGTGATAGTATATATGTGTTCGTAGGGGGTTTGACGTCGGGGGAGGTATGCCTTCTCTGAGTACTTTTTTCACTTGTTTATTTATTTGCTTTTTACGCGTGTCGCGTTTTGAATGGTTGTTTATTCCTAGTATTCGTTTTGCATCTGTGTAGATAAAGTATCTGGTTTAATTGTTAGGTTGAATTAATGTTCTGGTGGCGGTGGCTACATCCCTTGCAGTACTGAAGTGATAGAGAAGGACTGAAACATAATGGCCTTTATTACTGATGCACATACAAAGTTAACGTCATGTAGGGTTATTAAATTAATGCTTGAAACTTAATTTGCATACAGAGGAAGGGTATATTTGACTAAATTTTATAATAAACCAGTTTGTTATATTTTACCCAACCGACATTGAGAAAACTCCAAATGGTACTCATCTTGATGTTAAGCTGTAGAGGAAAGAAGCATCGCTTAAGATCTCTGTCTTCTGTCAGAACAAAGCTTTTGTTTTCCTTTAAGAACTAAAGTAGAAAGATGAAGCGTTGAATATCGGCTCTCCCTCATTCTCTGACGTACCAGCATAAGTTATATAACAAAGTCTTTGTGTAAATCCGAGCAAGGAACTCGCTTATATATTTCCATCCTCCATAATCTTTGTGATTTTCTTTTCAGGATCAACAGGTCCACCACCACCACCACCACCGCCGCCATCCCAACTCTTATTTAATCACCTTCAGAATCAGGTCGTTTAAGGTCAGTAATTGGTTTGTCCCCTTCCCCAATTCGACCCCTTTTCCCTGCTTCTTGTACATCTGTCCGCTTAATGCAATTAAGAAAGCTTTGAAGAAGGGAGGGGAAAGTGCTTGCAAGTTGGTCTTCACATGCAGCTGCATGCGACACTGCTTGAGATCGCTTTATTGAACGTTATTCGCGAGCAAATTCGGTTAAGGAAATGCAGCCATCTGGCTTTTGACTTGCATATTTCTCGTTTGGGTTCGCTTTGCCAAGGTAACAGGTAAATAGAGGGAAGGAGATTTGGAATTCTGTGGTATAGCATTAAGAAACATTTCAAGTATTCCGTGTCTTACTTCTAGAGGATTTTCATACTTGATATAGTGGAGAAATAATATAAAAACAGGGAAAGTAAATCCAAATTGTCTTGTCAGATTACGATATTATATGATTTTTCTGAATACTCTCATAGCTATCGTTAGTTTGAGGATAACCACATTACAAGAAACACATTTTATTAGGGATAGGAGGACACTGAGATAAAACTAAGAATTAAAATGTAAATGCCTGTTTTTTAGGAAAAATGGATGACGATAAATCCTAAATGTTTTACGGTTATCCAATGCTTCTTCCATGCAAAAAAAAGAAGAAAAAAAAAAAAGCTTTGCTGAAACTTGCATCAAACGTCAGGTCTCTGGAACAAATGGGCACGGGTCATAACTGATGTAGTAAAGCCAAAAAGCGCACCATTGAATATTAAGTTTTAGGTAACTACTATAATTTCTATCATTCGATATACTATATTATGACAACAAGTAAAAAAGTTAATGTTCATAAAGGAGATAGCAACTTCTCAAAATCTTTCTTATCTTATAGTTTTCTGGTTTTTATATCTGCGTAGTAGAAACTGACTGACGTATCGATTAGTCATCAGTGATTATATGTAATGCTAACGATGATTATGAACACTGAAATGGCGATTAATCTGTGATTACGGGGAGGGCAATCTACGTTCATGAATGTTGATCGAGTTCTAAGTGGCTATCAAGTTTTATCAGTAATTGATCAGTGCAGCCATATAGAGTGATTTATTTACGGTAATGATCGAGTGAAACCGAGTGAATAGTTCATCAAATTTTACAAGCAGCAGCACTGTACCGATTTGTAATTAGGGATGATATAGGAAAAGACTAATTATTCCATATAATTGAGCGGGCCTTATCATTTCATGCCAAAATATGTCAGTACCTAAGACAAAGTTCTAGAGTTAAGATGCAACTTCAATATTCATTACAATTGCTGACAGATTTTAATTTTCTTCAGTATATACTTGCTATTTACAATATTCAGACGAAAGAAATCTTTATATATAGCTGCATTTATAGCTTATCCTTTATGTATTTATGTGTGTGTACGTATGTGTTGTTTCCTATGTATTTGTCTTATTTTTGGGTGAGAATGAGTACCCTAACAAAGCAAAGTTATTTAGAACTGCACGTTAAAGTTTTAATCCTAGGGAATATTCAGTTGATTGGTTTCATTAAACACAAAATTACAAAATCGAATATGAGCATATTCAGATTTTTTATTTACAGCAGTAATAAAGCTTTTGCTTAGGCTCATTACCTGGACATAGTTATCGTAAATTCCGTGTCATCCATGCATGAATTTCTTCTTTATTTCTTTGTTGATTTCTAGCACGAATAGTTGTTAGTGTAGTACTTGCGTCCACTGAGCTGGATTTGACAGTCAGTCATGAAACATGAAATATTCTGTATGGTTGATTTCGTGCCTTTTTGATGGCATCAAATACCCATAATCATAAAACAACCAATGGACGTGTATAGAGTTTGAAGGCCTGTGCCTTTTTTAAGGGTCATAGGTATCTATTGAGAGACAAAAAAATTATACTGACTTCATTAGGCGTCGGACCACTTAGAACCGAGTCTACTTGCTCTGTCATTGAACTATTGCAGCAGTTAATCCGTGCGAATACACTAAGTATTTTGTCAGTGTGTTATGCTAGGTCAGGTCCTTTTAATCTCAGAATTTATGTTTTAGACCAAGGGTTCTTAACCTTTTGATGACTCCAGACCCTAATGAATAGCCCAGTATGGGTCCATACCCCCTTTGCTCAAGTCCACTTCAATCCTATTTGTTGACAATATAACTTTATACAAGAAAATGAAAAGCATTTTTAGTTTTATATAGTTAATTATTTAAAAATGTACCCATGTATACACTGGCACATTCAAATATCCAGAGATCAAGTCCCATACCCCCAGCATGTGGTTCTCATATCCCCAAGGGGTATGGATACCCACTGTTAAGAACCCCTGGCTTAGCGGTTCAAGAATGGTGTCGCTACGCAACTTGTATTGATGCATTCGAATTATGTTATCGTTATGCGCCAATTCATCGGTTTAGTCTTTCAGAGCAAATTGTCTTCTCTCTCTCTCTCTCTCTCTCTCTCTCTCTCTCTCTCTCTCTCTCTCTCTCCTACTTGAATCGCCAGGCCACTATTTGGACTACTTAGCTTGGTAGGCTAAGTATTTTTTCCCTTTGCTATTCAATTTTAGTCAGCTCTGGTATCCCATTTTAACCCCAAATCCTTGCTTATAATAGTACTTTAATTATTTGTTGGTACAACTTTCATGTATGCATTTTTTTTAACATGACTTTTTAGTTATTGATTATTGCTGGTTTTGTGTTATTTATTATGTAGTTTTATAAATCACCCTATCCTCTGCATTATTTGGTAAATAGATCATACAGTTTGATTATTACTTAGATTCCATATTACTGATTAACCTGTCAGGTTATTTATCCATCAGCCTTTTTGTCTTTGTTGTGGGAAGTTTGTCCGTGTTGACTGAATCCTTTGGTAAAGTTGTTCTGCAAGTTGAAGAAGGCCACTTTTATTTGATAGATAGCTAAGTTTTTATCACGTTGATCTATTTTGAACGGAAATTTGGTAGGCATAATTGGATAAGTCCTTTGAACTTCTGTGTTTATATATTTTCTATATCTGTTATATCTCGTGATAATTTTTCAGATGAAAATTTGATTATATTATTGGGAAACACCTTCCAAGTGTTCATGCCATTCCTAAATTTCACCTTCAATGGTTGCAGCTCTAATACAAAAAGGAGTAATGTTGTTGATCATTCCTAGAGAGACGAAAATATTTCAGTCTGTTTTTATAACATCATGGATGATCATTCTGTTTCAAAAAACAGGTTCCTCGTAATTAGAAACCAAATCTCGATTTCATCTTATGCGTTCACAGGGTTTTTTTTTATATAGCCCGAAATTTGAAGTTACGGATACTATTTCTGACCGTTATAGTGTCAGTAGTGATGAACGATACAAGGGACCTATCTGTTTATAGTATTAGATAATTTTATTTAATTTTGATTCCTTGTGATTATAAATTATGAAAGGTATCAAGAGTGGGACTCGGATCTTGGTTGAATGCTTTGTATGCACCCTTGCGTACTCAGACTGGGTTATAAATATCAATTATTTAGTTTTCACAGCTAATGCTTAAATATTTAAACGTACGTTTGTAAGTATTTTTTTTCTTTAACTTTATGCGTATTTCGTTGGTTTTGCCTGGTACGGGTATTTAAACAATGCACTGTTACATAGTTTCATAACTGATATAGCATTGAAGGTGACATTATTTTTGTAGTTCAATCATACCGTTTACAAAGTTTTATTTCGTTGTATCATTTACCTGAGGTATATGGAACCTGAACCCTAACGCTGGTGTATATACTCTCAGCCTAATGTTTCCGGAGCGATACGTATTGCTTTATGGCTACTATTAAGACTTTTTCATCATCCGGTCTGCCGAAGGGAGCTAATGGGTTCCTTTTTGGGGAGAACGGAGTTGTTTATTTTATGGTTAAAAGACCGGGATATGTTTTTACACTGGGTTGTAGTTAGTGTTAAGGTACTCATGGTACGTAAAAAAAAGAATTGTTTGTTATTCGGAGGTAAGCATATGCTTACACACATATTTCGACATTGGCGTAGTAAAGAATCAGGCTTGGCAGTTAATTATCTTTCAAAACACGCATAAAAAAGAACCAACTGTCTATATGCTGAAATATAAACTGCGAAAAAGTAGAAAGATGAACAAAGAAAAATGATCAACAAACAGATGAAACTATGAATACATAAAAATACTGATACAAGGATGCATTTTTTTTTTTTACATTAGAACGGTTTCCATTAATCAATGAACCTTGCCGTCAGTGATACTGCTTAGTAATGTTAGGTATAGTTACAGCGGAGCATCAAATGAGCTATGTATTACTGTCGATAAGAACAGTAATCTGACCGCACCATCCAATTCTATCACATTTCTCGTTTAACGTTAAAAATGAGAGATGTTTAGAGAAAAAATTAGTTTTTTTTTTAAAGAAAATATAGTAAGCAATGTGTGATTATTGATGTAATCATGCACATTTGTATGCACTAAATTTGTCATGGGAAAATGTGAGACGTTTCGTTGAGAGAAAGAGGTTGAGGATCATTACAGGATATACGAATTTGAAGTGAGAAATTTGTATAGATTTAAAAAAGCTTTGTAGTTGTCAAGGGAGTATCGTCAAATTAAATTTGAGAGAAGAAATATTACGTTAAGACATAAAACAAACTAAAAGAAGTCTTATCGAGGTAGTGATGTACATTAAAATGCAGGGGTTTTAAGAAAACGGATTTTTTTTTTCAAGAAATTGAGTTGGGGGGAGAGAGAGAAAGAGAGAGGGAGAGAACAAAAGAAGAAAGAGAAGAAGACACAAGTCTAGGTCT
>NC_061091.1:59626788-59691788 GCF_015104395.2 Macrobrachium nipponense
TGAGAGGCAAAAAGAACTTCACAAAACAGCCTAAATATAACTTGTTACTACGAGAGGAAAAAGTCTCTATGGTTTAGGCGTTGGCAAAGAGTTCACATTGCTCTCATTTTGTCTATGAGAACGAGAACCCAAATTCCACAGGAATGTGTACAGCAGAGTTGCTGTAAACTTTCGCCATAGATAGACCAATGAATATTCTCCCGAAGGGGAAGTGCCGTAAGTGGACCTCATACGGTGCACTGTAGGCATTACTAAAGGTTCTTTGCAGCGTCCCTTCGGCCTCTGGCTGCAACCCTTTTCATAACTTTGATTGCACCTAATTTCATATTCTTTTTCTTCTGTCTTTCCACCATTTCCTAACAATTGATCCATCGTGCAACTGTGAATTTTTCCTCCAGTTACACTTTTCAAGCCTTTTACTGTCAAGTTCCGGTTCAGCGCTTTATGACTTCATAGTCCCAGCGCTTGGCTTTTGGCCTGAAGTCTAGATGCTATTCTATTCTGATCAAGTCCTTGCCATCTTTGTATTAAACTCAAAAGTCTTTTGATCGAGTCTAGGCTAGGTTAGATGCACTTTATATGCAATTTTCTTTGAGTAAATTATTAGATTATTCCCGATGTAAAGTGGATTCGATATCAAGGTGTATTTGCCGTTGAATTTTTAAGAGCATTAGAAAATCATGTGTAAAATAGTCGCAAAACTATCATACATTTGTCACTTGTTATAAACTCAGCGCTTAGGTCTTATAATGGCGAAGATGTTTTTATTTCGATTGATACTAGATAAAGAACTTGAACTTAACAGGAGTATTACCGTCGAGTCGAAATCAAGTTGTATCTATCATGATAGCTGAATGTATGTCACCATCATCTCTGTATCAAACCCAAAAAGGGGAAGGTTTTATTCCTGACCAAGGTAGATGCGCTTACGTGTAATTTTCTTTGGGTGCGCATTATTTCCAAGGTAATGTGAATTCGATATTAACTTAATATTCGACAATATAAATATTTCATGTATGAATTAATAAGATTATATATATATATATATATATATATATATGTATATATATATGTATGTATATATGTATATGTATGTATGTATGTATGTATGTATAATTATATATGTATATATATATATATATATATATATATATATATATATATGTGTGTGTGTGTGTGTGTGTGTGTGTGTGTGTGTGTGAGATATAAATAAATATATGTAATTTAGGAAAGTGACCCAAGATTTTCTGTTATGGGCAGAAAAATTCTTGGGACATGTCTTACAAAGTCAGACTTCGAGTTAAATGCGAAAGAAAACTAAAAAATTGAAATTTCATGGCATATACGTATTTCCAACCAGAAATAAGGACAGTCGAAGATGTTAAAGTGATGACAGCTGAATCAGAGTAGAGAACGGGTGAATAAAATGTCAGAAATCAGATTTGGTGACGGGTAGGGAAGGAGCACAGAAGCGGAGTGCAGACCAATTTAGGCACAGAGTGCAGAAGTATTTAGGCATAATGAAGTTAACATTTGAGAATGTTGAAGGTCGGTCAGATGTTTATGTGTTCTGATCTGAATTTGCCATTTTTGTCAGTGTACAGGCGATGATCCTCCGATTTTCTGTAATTTTTAATGTTAACAGGTTAATTAGTTCGCATATTCTTCTTCACAGTAGATGACTTGTATTTTTTTTTAAATCAGTTAAACATAAAAGGAAATAACTAGAGTCAAGAATATATGTTAGAACCCGAGCATACCTTCGCATCCTCGCTCACATTATGACAATGTACTTAAGGCGATATGCATTTCTGATTAGCGTCTATTTTTGTGGTATGATACTTCCTCTGTATTTGTTTTGATGTAAGATATAGATTATGAATTTTCATCTAATATAACACAGATACTAGAAATTACCATGATTATTCCTTATTGTACAGTCACGTGCTGAATTCAGCGTCTATTGAGATCATGGATTTGACTCTCTCTCTCTCTCTCTCTCTTCCGCTGAACGGATATGCGTTTATGGTCTTCTAAAACTGACGGAGTTGATGCGTCTTGGATTTTTCTAATATCTTTTTATGATCTTATCCGAAAAGTCAAGTTTCAACTTTATCAGAACGGTTTGTTTTATGCGCTGATGAAGCTGTGCTTAAAAGGGCAAAAGGAGTTGCGCTTGACGTATGAAAGAGAGAGAGAGAGAGAGAGAGAGAGAGAGAGAGAGAGAGAGAGAGAGAGAGAGAGTGGTCAGTTGGACTCGCTGGCATCAATCAATACTGTCTTACGCCCGCCTGACAAAGCCCTATTACATCCGGCTCAGGAAATGGACGCAGGCGGTATTGCTCGGGCATATGCTCCAGCCACGCTCTCTCCAGCCTCCACAACCACGCTCCTATATTATGAGACTCTCAGAGGCGCTGGCCTTCCCATCATATTTACCTGCTCGTAGTCTTTTTCTCCCTCCTACACAAATGCTTTCTTCTTGGAACCTTTTCTTCAGGTTTCATGATACACCTCTGATTATTACTTTGTAATTAATAATATTTATTTTGCTTTTGTTTTGTATTTAGAGAACCCTCCAACTTCGATTGTCTTCATTGGGTGAACATGATAACGTCATTTTTATTTTCTTTCCTTATTTTTTCTGTATTTTGCTTGCCAGGTTTTTCCAATGCAAATTTCAACTGAGACACCATTATGGACAGAAGCCTTCCTAGGCTAGGATTCTCTGAATTCAGATAAGGGGCGTTATGTGCTATGCCTTTTGGAGATAAAAGGAAAATATTCATATTGGGAAGTCGCTAAGCGGAGACTTATATACCTGGCTGTTTGTCTGAAAATTCAGATGGAACAAAGTTGTTTTATCTTTGATCTACAGGGAAGTCATCATTAATATAAGTTAAAATATTTAAATGCGAAAAATGATAATAACGATTTCATAATTTTTTATTTCACTTCTTTTGAATTTTTCTCAAAGTAACTAATAGTATGTAAGTAGTATTTGGACATTTTTCTCTCTCTTAAAGAACGATAAACGGATGAATTTTTTTGCTTGGCACTTTGGTGTGCTCGTCGGTGTATGAGATGAACTGGGCGATTTAATTCACATTATATATATTTTTTTCCATTAACCTCACCCAGAATTAGAGTGTATGACCTTTACCTATAAAATGATCGGACCGCATTCCTTATGTGTTTTTTCTTCACCCTTATCTGAAGCATTCAGTTTAGTCATATGGCAGCTGCTCTTATCCTTTTCCTCGTTTCATGTCATTTTGCCTTATGGGATATGAGGTGCAAGTAAATAGCCTTGTGACTTATTTAAAAATGCCTCAGCATATGAATAATGGTAACAGTGATTATACAACAAATCCTTCAAGTCTTAATGGCTGGAGAGTGCTTTATGAGCAAGAGTTCAGCTTGGCCTAAACACTTTCTGTGGTATTCACTATCTCTGGTCTTTTCTGGCCGTTGTCTGCTTGATACCATTAGGTACGCTGATGTGAGCACAGTTCATTATGATTCCACATATTTTCCGCCGGAACTCGACCTTGAAAAATTCGGCAACTTCGTATGTGGAAAGTCGAATTTGGTTCACTTAGCGCTGTGATGAGCAAACGAAAGTTCTTAAGCACCATTTATATCATTTCACCCCCAAACACTCGAGGAAAATCGAGCATTATTTTTTCACGCTCCGGTGCAGCCAAAGCCTCTGAATGAATTGTTTTTCAAGATTTTGCCACCGTACCTCGAGATAAGTCCTGTTGTACCATAGTCTGGAAGAGTTCCTCTGTTTTGAGCGTGGTCTGAATTCTTTAGTTTCTTCAAATTTTGCTCACTCAAGACATGTGAAGATTAAAACTGATACATGCTTGATTTCAGGACTGCTCAATCTTTTCTAAACTAATCTATTACCTTTGTTAATTTTTATTCCAAAATTTTTAAAATACTGATACCTCATTTATTGCAACAAAGAATATTCGCTGACTGCACATAACTTAATTTGAAATAGATAGGGTAGTTCAAAGACAGTTGTAAGATTAAGACAAGGGAAAATATACAATAGAAATGAGTGGGGAAGGCCCCCTGTATTTTGGACTGAGGGTTAGATCCGGTAACGCAGTGTTTTTTGACAACATGAAAACATCAACATCGTCATCTTCGCTTTCAATGCCTAAGGGGCCTCTGATACTATTACGTACTGTTGGTTGGTTTGGAAGGTATGTCAAGCCTTGTCCAATCACCCTTTCATTATAATATCTCATCTTCATGAGGAAGTTACCTGCTTTCCCCTGAAGTATCATATCTCATTCTTCTGGCTCGTAATATTTTTTTTTGAAGATTAATTCGCAATTTGATAAAATCTCATAAGTATAATTTCAATTCCATACGATGATTTATGCCCCTATGACAGTTCAGATCGTTTTAAACTTAAGTATAATCTTACTTTCGCATGCATTTTCACTCTATTTGATTCCAGGTCTTACGGAGCCTTCCATTGTTTGTTAGCTTACTTTAGTCTTTCATTAAATTGCAGCTCGAGAACCTGTATAGGCCATCATTGTTTCTAAATATTTGAAAGACTCAGCCTCATTAATTGTTGCCCATCTAGTGATATCTCATCCGTTTCAGCACGATAGGTTGAATTATTTCAGTTTTTCTTAGATATACATTATAAGTCCCCTCTAGATATATGATGCTTTCTTTCAAGCAAGCTTTGAAAAACACCAACATCTGCCTACTTAGGAGTGTCAGATTTCTGACTTTTCTGCAACCGGAACCTTCTCTTCCATTTCCCACCAATTTTTTTATTATTAAATTTGTGAAAAGCATATATCTAACCACAGCGAAGTTCCAGTGGTGATAGCTTTAGGGAACTTGACGCTTGATTTGTTTCGGTCACAAGAATGTATATACAACAACGGCAATAATGATTTTTGTACTTAGTCATTTTTGTTTTAGAATTATGCGGTTAACATATCCCATTCAAATTAATGTAAAGTTATCAGACCGATGACAGACCTTCGGAACTGTCCCTACTGTTGTTTTGCTCAGAAAATACCTGAGCCATATCATGATACTTAATAACCATTCGCTTTGCAGGGTGCCGGTAATGCGTCCGAAAGTTATGGAAAAAAAGGTGATGTGAGAGAAAAGTTTGATTAATTGTAATTTCGTTCGAGGGAATTTGATGGAACTGTGAAAGTAGTTAAAATCCGCGAGTCGTCGTCATTTCGATTCGGTGATTGTTATCAAAATCTGTTTGTCTATCAAATGTCGTATTAGCCGCGACCAGTATCGATAAAGGAAAATACATTTTTGTTTAGGAAATAGGAAACTTCTGTTATAGCACCGCAACGGCTTCAAAAATGGCACGGTACAAATTAGGGGGAAGTATTTTCATCGAATATTTTTGCGTCATAATGATGTAAAGTAAGTTATATCGTTATTGGTCCAGACATAAAATCAGTTTCGGTGATAGAATGTGCATGTACTTGGCCTTCGAATCGATTGCTCTTTTTTTGTGCATTTTTTCTTTTGCTTTTTCCGTGTTTTACACACGCTTGCATTACCTGCATGGAGTTGATGGCACGATTGCCAAGCAGAAATTGAGTATTTGAGATATCTATATAACTTTAGTTATTAGTTTTTTTCGTGAATTTTGTGACAAAAGTTTGTCTCGTTTATGTCTGATTACAAATGTGTAAGCTTCCTGTAGGAGGGGAAATGTCATTATTTATTGTCCATTGCAGCGTCACTTCGGTCCCTAGCAGCACCCAATTTTTAGCGTTTTACTTGACCCCATTTTCGCTTTCATTCTTCAGACTTCCCGTCCAAACACTTCAACTCACCCATTTTACTGTCTTCAGCGCCGAATGGCCGAAAGCGCCCAGAGCTTGGCTTGACAGCCTAAATTTCATAAATGAAATCATACGTTTGTGCTGAGAAAACTGGCAAATGGCTGAGAAAAAGAGAATAATGTGCCCTTAAATTTAAAACTTGATAGACCCTCGGGAGAATAAGGCTTGGGACTTGGAGTGGTCGTGAGAAAATTTGTTTGCAGTCCTGGAGCTTTTTGAAGACCAGCGATGAAGTAACTAGATTTGGTATAAAGAATATTAGGAAAGGAATTTTTCGTAATTAAACACTAGATAAAAGGAAAAATGATTTTTTACGTTTACATTGATTTCGGTTTTTCTTTTAAACGTGGTAGAGCTAGATTTGGACCGTTTTGTTCATGAGCTTAAATTGCATTTTCCATTGAAATGATCATAATAAGTTTACATCTTACCTATCAGCCCAATTGATAATAAAAAAAAGATATGCTTTTACACTAATTTCAAATCACCAACACTCATATACTTAGGTGGGCAAGTTCATGCTCTTACTCGTAACCCAATTTTAGGCTTGTGAATGAATGTACCGTAAAGGCAGAGGCCCTTGGTACGTTCAAGTAAGTGATGACGTTGCCAACACAGTGTTCTTTACGATTGTCATGCCTTATCTTTTGATTGCGTTCGGAGTAAAGCTCGAGACTATAGATACTAAGAAATAAGGTAAACCTAAGCTGAAAAATTTAACAATGAGTTAGATTTTGCATTTGTACATGAGTTCTCTCTCGTTCCTTCTTTGACGCATCGTGAAAAAGGGGCTTCGCCCCCCACGCCCCAACTCGTCAGTCATATCTTTAGAATTGGAATGGACCAGTAGGAAGAGAGAATGAAACCAGCGATCATATTTTCAACCAATGAGAACAGCGAATATGAATAATGTCCCAATTGTCCGGCCCCCTTTGCGTGACGTCATCATATTAATCCAGGCGTAGACCCTCATTGGACAAGAAGTCCCCCGTCGTAGAATCGATAGTAGGAAGAGGGGGAATATGAAAAGTTAAGAGAGATAATATGGCCCTTTTTATAGGTCCTCCGTGAAAATGTCCTCTGAATATTTCATAGATCGTTCAGAGAAAAGCGTTTCACAACATATGACTTTAATGTCTCTTTGACGACTCCAAATAAAAAAAAACAGCGGTGCAAGAATGAATACGAATAAGAGACACCAGTCGAAGAAATAGATGGAACATAACTTCCTCCCGTTCTGAGAAAATGCCTCCGAAATCAGTAATAAAAATTTACATAAATATCCAACTAAACCCCTCCTCCTCCTCCTCCTCCTCCTCCTCCTCTTCGTCCCCTCCTAGAGTCACCTACTCCGCATATTCAGCTTGTGTGTATGTGTTTGTGCGTTTCATCCCTTCCCTTTCCATTCCGAAACCTAGCACATTAACCCCCTGCCCTCGCCCCTTACCAAGGGGTCGCCCTTCCCCCCTAAGCAGAGCCCACATGATCACAATTGAAGCCCATTTCCATATCATTCCAATTTCAGCCGACAGACAAATAAGGCATTCTTCAATCTAGCGAAACGCATTCACCGACTTATAAAACCAGGCAACAAATCTTTATGAGAGAATTTGGCCTGCCAAGAAATCCCCCACCCAATCCTAGCATCACATTTGAATTCCACATTAGAGTTACATCCCAGTGTTGGGGGATTGATGGGGGGGTTGGGATGAAAAGGGGGCTTGGAGGTGGGGTGTTGGAGAATGGCAAAGATGGGTAGGGGGGAAGATGAGTTAGAGAACGATAGAATGACGAGAGGACGTTGGGAAAAGACGAAATAAAATGAAATAAGAAAAAAGTTGAAGCGTTTTCCTTCTTACTTGGTCGGTGATTACTATAAAATACATATAAGCATAATAGGAATACAGGATAGTCTACAAATAGATGTCAGGTTAGTTCATAATTGTGTAAGTTTAGTTATCTTACTAGAATAAAATGGAGACATTACTGGAATTGCAGATGAACGAAACAGGTTTCTGTTGGTTTTAAAAGATGCCATTGAAATTGCGTACTTAAAAGTGTTTATTCAATGAAATATGAACATTATTGGATTTATTAAAAATGACTTTAAATGTTTTATAATATTCTATAGCATGAAGGCTAACAACGTTATTATACAACTGAAAAAAAAATCTTTACAGTGAGTAGAAGGACAGGATGTTAAGGGAATATTCGTGTGAATGGAAAATGGGGATACAGATAGAACTTGCCAGTAACAATGTAAAATAGTGTCCACCCGACGTAACAACTACCCGGGCCGCCAGAGATGACCCAAATGTCATAAATAATATCATACGTAATTAATTTAACAGGATATTCACGGAAGGAACAGAATGGTGGAAAAATTTTGTTCTAGAGAGTAGGAAAGTGCTAGATTTGAAATATTGAAAGATATATATATATATATATATATATATATATATATATATATATATATATATATATATATATATATATATATCTATATATATATAATATATATATATATATATATTATAGTATTATTATATATATATATAAGATAATAAAAAACTAGGATTGGTAAAATTAACCAGGCGTAGAACACAAAGAATGAGAGCCGGGAAAAAATAATCACAGAAGGAAGGCCCAAAAAATTGGGAAAGTTGAAGTATTTACATTATTGGGAGAAGAGTCAGAATATACTAAATAGTTGGAGGCAGGGAAGCAAATGCTGACATTAGTATGGCCTTGACGTGCAGGGTTGGTAAATGCTAAATTTAGCCTTACTGAGTGGAAATGAATAAGATTTTGTATAATGACCTTGGTTGCTGGTTGCTGGTTAATTTTTTCCCCCTAATCTTAAGGTAACTCTAGGGCCTCAGTGGTGTGATCAGTATGGTCTTGGCCTGCCACCTCAGTGGCCGCGAGTTCGATTCTCTTGTATTCCACTGAATGGTTACAGATCCCTATTTCTGGTGATAGAAGTTCACTCTCGACGAGGTTCGGAAGTCACGTAAAGCCGTTGGTCCCGTTGCTGAATAACCACTGGTTCCATGCAACGTAAAAACACCGTACATTTCAATTCAAATGAAGGTAATTCTATTTTCCTAAAGTCGCACTCGATTTTTCATGCTGATATTCATTTTAATGGGTTCATTTCTTCTGTAGCTGTATTTTGTATATAAATTGACTAGTGGCAACTGAAAACAGTAGGAAAAAAATATGAGGGAAAAAAATAAATGATTTATATTTTTATGTTCGTCTTAAAGGAGTAAGAAAATCACGATTCTATGCGTTCCTGCTCCATGTTGTTATTACTTCACAGGTAGTCAGGTTTTGATTATGAGCGCTCGCTATTAAAATGAAATTTTGTATTGATAATTTTACCATATCGTTTGCATAATCATAACGGCAAGTATTCAGAGAGTAAACTCTTGGATGTCAAGGAACAGCAACTTGTATTTCCTAAAATGTTACTGAGGAATGAAGACATTATTTTCGGTATTAAATGCCAAATGTCTTTAGTCACCAAATGTCTTTAGTCATTCTTGCCCGGACTTTTCCCTCCAGTTTTATGAAAACATATTTAGCCCAAAAGCAATCCATGCACCTAGCACAACCCTGTAAAAAGGCCTCGCTGGAAGAGTCTCTTTAACCCATTGCAAATGTTCTTCTTGAATAGAATAAGAGAGATCATCGAACTTGGAAACTTCAGAAGGCAGGGTATTCAAGTAACTGAGATATAGACAGAGGGAGTGATGATGTTCCCTTTCCCTGGCTTTCGTTTATATGACCAATTCGTGTTTATAATTGCCAGAAAAGGGATAAAAATTGTGATCCTCACTTGTAGAAAGGAGTTGATGAGCAAGGTTACTGGCAGTTAAGGTTGCCCACAAACCCTCTGAACCTTTCCTTAGGACCTGTACTAGTGGCTGCTTTAACAGGTCCTCTATATGACAAAAATACATCTTGCCTGAGATGTGATAGTGATAAAGAATTGTGCAAATTGTATTGATGTAGAGTTTATAAAAGGCTTTTCTGTGTATGTGACATTTACCTAGAGAAGTCGTCTCTTCTGCTTCGATTGCTGCAGAAGTGGAATTGAAAACATTGACGGGATTTAATGTGGCCACTGGTTTGGTAAAAGGAAGTCTATTTTCTTAGCTGAAACTTCTTCCACCCCTCTAGCATCATCAATTTTCCTTCGCTTCTGTTATATCTTAACCGTTATCTGATACATAAATTACAAATCTAGTAGTATTAATAACAATAATTGTTTTATACTATTTAGATGTCTTCAGACACCTGTTGAATTTTATTTCATACTGTTCTTGAATCAAGCATGTGCATTTCTGTAGGTATCAGTTTGAAAAATTTCTTGTTCATGGGAACTCTTGAAGAGCTGGGCTTGTTAGGAAAGGCTCCTAGTCATCAATCCTTGTCTGTCATGTTTTGGTGATGATCAGATCAGCAATATAATAATGGAGAGAATAACTTAACTTTCAATGTGTGAACCAGTTACCGGGAAGCGTGATCATAAGACAGTATCTGACGTAGTTGGTGTCAATATGTATTTGGTGAATAGTCTTCATTGACTTATTGGCGTATTGAATTAATTACAATCATGCAAAACGGAATTCCTCACTGAAGGAGAATGGTTATGAGCCTTGAGTATGAAGTTGCAAGTTGAAGTTTATGAAGATTTAAGAATGAAACGAAGTTTTAATGGACATAGTTGATAGAAAAAATTGCATTAGCTAACTGTTATGTAGTTATTTTCAAGTTTTCAAGAATTGAAGGCTATAGGTATATGCTATCTTATCAGTCTATTACTTGAATATTATAGGTTCTAGAAGAAAGTATTATCATTTTAACTTGATGTTTATAGCTTTTAAACGACGAATGTGAAGTTTTATTTCATTTAATACCGGAGTTTAATTTGAGATTTATGTATGTATATATACTTGGACAACTAACCCCAAACCCAAACCAAGGAACGACCGACTGAGCGCATGTCTTTCTCAGTTCCTTTTACAAATACTTCTCCGAAAGCGACTGCTACCTCTGGCCGTTCAAAAGTATATATAAGACAAAAATGCATATGAAAATTCATTGTTGAAGGGATCAGTGTTTCATTATTTAGAAGAAAGACTAATGTTTGGTAAATGAATAATTTATTCAGGAAGTATTTAGCATACTACCCATTTAGGCAGCATCTGTCTCAGTGCAACTTCATTCTTTTCGAATAATCTGTCTCTTCGTACTATCAGTTCGTTTATAATCATAAATAAACCTTAGTTTTGAGAAATAGACTCGTCTGAACCTAACCTTTTGATCTCGCTATGTTTTTCTCTCTTTACACAGTAATTCCATGCTGTAAGTGCTTCCTCGTTGAGACAATATTCTACATATGGATATGTGCACATGTTGAGTAATAATAATATTTAAGTTTTTTCTGGCCTGAGATATCTTCTGTCCTTCCTTGAGTTTAGATTCCTTTTTGGCCGCTCTGTTTTCTTACTGCGCTGATTGAACCTATATGTGTCAAAGTTTCTATTGGTCATACAGGGTCTTCCTTAAAGCATCACTAAATTGATTGCTTCTTTTTTGTGTTTACTTTGTATTTTTACGAGATTGGTTGCATTTCCGTTTTGCATAGACAGTATTGGTAGTTTCTTTTATTTCTTGAAAGAAGTGCCAGCTTTATTGTGATTGACTGTCACTTGTCTGCTGATTTATTCTGATATTGTTAAGCAGCATTTTCATCCCTCTTAAATCTAGAAAGCTTCCACCACCCGCAGACTTTTGGTCAAATTCTGAACAATCGTTATTACCAATCCATTACCTTAACTAAAACAATTAATGCACGATTGATTTATCAAGTATTTGAACCAGACGCATCAAAGCCTGTTCTTTGTATGTTTGAATCCTGTACGTGTGCACGTTTCCTTCTTAAGCATAGTGAATTTGGTGAATTCATTAGTTTATAATGAGAAATATTGGAGCTGAAAATGAGAAAAGCATGCCATTAATTGAATTGTAAGCCTATCACACACACACACATGAAGAGAGAGAGAGAGAGAGAGAGAGAGAGAGAGAGAGAGAGAGAGAGAGAGAGAGAGAGAATGATACTTTGTATTCATTTTATAAAGCATTTTTCGAGATTGACCTCCACCGGAAACCCCTAAATGTCCCTTCCAATTTTTTCTCATTTAGCGCATTAAACGAAAGGGATTTGAATATTAAAATGGCTATAATGTAAAATGAAAATTGAAAACCCCCACCCAAACACAGAGGCTGGTAATCTCACTCTATCCCCAGAGGGTTTGGGGATGGAATCATTCACTATGAACGAGGGTTTTGATATATAAATTGCAAAATACGCCATCTGCATAATTGACATTTGGATGTGATTGATGTAATATTCATGTTGCCGAATTAACTCATCAGGTATAACTATTTTTTGAATGAGGATTGGCTGTTTGGCCCAAAATAAAATGAAAAAAAGAGCCGGTATAAAGATCTTGCTATTAAAACATTTGTTGCGCCTATCCCAGATTTAATTTCGGATTGGTTCAGGCATTGCATTAGCAGAGTGCAGAAGTAGTACTACAGCTGAAATACAGTGCGTATGTTAATTCATTTGATAAATAGTTTAAACATGAATGATTAAATGTCATGTATTATTGCTCCCGGGCGAAAGTGGTGCCTCCTGTGACGTTCTGACGCTCTTCAAATAATCCAAATGAAATTTATACAGAGATTTGCATTGGAATCTAAAAGGGAAAAGAACTGCTGTGACAACTGCTTTATCAAAGACTGTTGGCACATGTCCGAGCGAAATGGACTCAATTAGTTGTTCATTGATGTTTGTAACTTATTGTTTATTGTGATCAATGAAAGATGGAAATGTTTTGAACATATTGCTCTTGAAGTGCGCATATGGATGACATATGGATTTGAAAGTATACTGGGCCGAAAGTGCTAACACGTGTGCCGTGTAGCTACATACAAGGAAAAACATGAATTATGTTTCTATGTTCATCTGAAATACCCATATTTTTTTCTTTTGCTGAATATGCTAAATAAGTATTATTTAACGTTAGTTAACACAAAGCATACTTTCATGTGGAACAGGTCAAAAAGGCCATTGATTTGCTCAGAACTGACGCAAAAAAGGATTTCTTGTATGCGAAGAAAGTGCTAAGTACAGAAAAGAGAAGTAGAGCAGTACAGTTGAAAAATAAGTAAAATCAAAGAAAAAACCATGTAGATATATATAGATTTCAATACAATAAACTACGCGCACTAAATTCCAAGTTTTAACTCTCCGTCTTCCAACCCTAGAACACTTCCTCTCATGATTGAGCGCTGGGACTGGAGCTACAAGGAATTTCAAGGATTAGGATGCCTCAAAGACTTATTAGTCCATCCAAGGAGACATTCTGTGCCTTATTTTCAGCTTTTATGCACTGTTTTTAGGATTTTAATAATGTCTCCAAGGTCCTCTTCTTGTTCTACACTATTTATGTCATTCCCAAGCAGCATGTAGTTGACATGAGGATTGGTTCTTTGACCCTTTTTGTAACAATTTACACTTATCCAAGTTAAAAGGCATTTTCCATCTTTTTGACCGCACTCCTATTATCCGTAGATAATTCCTTGAACTTTTCATTGTATTTGGGTCTGCTGCATTTACATCTAGTTTGGTGTCATCTGCAAATTTGGCTATCCTGCTAGTTAAGCCTACATTCATGGCGTGACCGTCTCTTCTATAAACGCAATTTTTTTTTTTACGTTATAGGTACATTTTTACACATATAAAAAATGCAAAAACCTCAGTCAGCGTCTCATAAAAATATGAACATTAATATCAACAACTCTGCCAGGAAGACCCTTCTGCAGTGTTGAAGTATAGGGTGTAGAGACTTACCGTAGTTGTTTGTAACATATAGCACGTTACCAGGACATGGATGCTGGCGGTTTAAAAGGAGAAGCAAATACAAGTTCCAAAGTCGTAGGTATGGAAGGAGATAATGGAAGTTATCTGTTATATGCTGCCATATACAAGATGTCCAAACAGATCTCCCTACGATGTACTGTATCACAGTTGCCCTTGTCCGGAACATTTTGAAACTACAGTGTAGAGCACGTGGCTTTTGTTGTATAGATGTAGGAATGCTTATGAACAGTACTAAGTTCTGGAGCATTGGAAGATATGTTTTCAATAGCTAAGATGAAAAAAGCTTACCATCGAAGACAACACCACTTGTCGTCAAATACTCAACTTCAAGTTACAGTATTGCTATGCGTATTCGATCAGTATGTGGAACACGTTACAAGGTCGTCCAATCAATAAGGGCTTAACCGTAATAAGCTTCCGTCTCATCCCACACAGACTATATAGTTTCCTAATCTTTCTAAACTTGTATTAAGGTCTACTGTAACCTCCTTTGGAAGTGGGTAGAGCGACTTGCTGCAACAAGAGTTGCATTCTCTGTGCATTATATTGAAAAACATGTCCAAGTAACATCCAAGGTCCAGAAATATTACCTAATAGAGAACGAAGGACGTTAGGCAAAGGGTCACAATACACTATCTTTAACAACTCCATGTTACCCATTGTTTACAAAACTATGAATTAGATAGTTATGATAGTTATTCATAAAGATCGTATGCTTAAACAAATCAAATGTTGCTATGAAGTAATTTTGAATAATGAATGTTTATTCAAAGAATTAAGATAAAGACTAATAAAAACTAGTTTAATCGTAAAGGACATTAAAAGTATCCAGCTGTTTCTTACAAATATATATATATATATATATATATATATATTATATATATATATATATATATATATATATATATATATATATATATATCTTTTTCTGTTTGGCGTGCTCTATATTTTTTCCTCTGGTGTGTTCTATTTATTTTTGTCCCTCAAGTGATTTAAAGGGGCGGAGGGAGCGAATGCAATCTCCTCATCTCTCAGACTCCCAAAAACTTGTTCAGTATTTTGCTATGAAGGGCTAAAAAACTTATTTATATTGCCCCTCTGACACTAAAACAACTTTCATGACTTTACTGAATGTGAGAAGTATGGGGGGAGCAGTTTTATATCTTCGTTTTTAATTTCCTTTAACTCTCGCTTCCTTTTTTCTCTCGCGCTCTCTTTTTTTTCTTTTCCAGGGGAAAAAGAGGGTGCGTTGTGTTAGAGCGAGAGGTTTATGAAAAATGAATTTGAACAGATTTTTTTTAGCTCTGTTTTTTATCACTTGAGCGTGTTTTCTCTTTGTAGATGTTGAATTTGTTTAGGAAATGGCTGTGAGAGAAGTTTTGAAAAGGGACGCTTTCATGTTTTTTCCTCTTCCCATTAGATTTTCACATATTTTTGTTTTAATGGCTGCGATGAAGTTTATTTGCATGATAAAAGTTTCTTATTAATACAAAAATTGTGATACTGTTACGTCAGTACGGTGAGTTTTATTAACACTTTTTCTGCGCAGTCTGATTGTGAGAGGAACCGAGAATATTCTGAGTTATGTTTTTATGCTAAGGACCCACGGGATCGTATTTTATTTGAGATTTGGTAGTTAAGAATACCAGGATTTAATTTTGTTATCGGAACAGAACTTCTTTCAGAATGCCACGGTGACCTTATATATTGCTAACTAGTGAAACTGAGTTTTCATTTTATCCTTCTCCCTCTCTCTCTCTCTCTGCGCACAATTTTCTCTAACACTCGCTCGTTCGCGTGCTATAGTTTTTCAATATCTTGCTTAATTCACTTCCTTTCACGTCGCTATCACCCCGGTGACATTTATATCTGTATTTGCGCATGTTTACGTGAGTGCCGGCCGATATTTTGTACACATCTTTCACTCACGGTTTATATCCGGGGTCCTGGGCCTTTTTTATATGGACACTGCTTTTTCCCGTCCTAGCTTTCTTTCTGCCTGCACGTTTCGTTTTAAACTTGTATTTCTCCTTTATTTTTATATTACTACCCATTTTTTTCTTTAACTGTGACGTGACAGTGTGAATTATCTAGCCCCCTCCCGCTCCTTGCCTGTCTGTTTCTTTGGTCTTTCTATCGTCAGTATTTTAATCATTTTTATCTTGACGACGATAAAGATGCAATATCGCCATTACTCTCTCTCTCTCTCTCTGGAATTGTAATTTTCTTCGGTAATATCTACTTAATAAATCTGAACGTTTACAACGTTTGATTTAATTTCATCTCGTCTTTCATCCTCTTATTCCGTTCTTGAACCGAGTGCTTTCTTAGAAGCCTTGTTAAGTTCATCTGCATATTCTTCCCTTTCATATTTTGGGGTATTTTTCTCTTCCCATTTTCGTTCTTCTCTGCATGTTGTTGTTGCGAGATGCCCTTGTCCTTCGAGACTTGCATTCTCCGTCAGTCTGTGTGTCTGTTTCATATTGTTATTGTAAGATGCGTTTGTCCTCGATTCGTAGTCTCTCTCTCTCTCTCTCTCTCTCTCTCTCTCTCTTATTGTTATTGTAAGATGCTCTTGTCTTTTGTAAGCAGCATTCTCTCTCTCTGCTCCCCGACCCTTATTTGCATATTGTGTAGCTATCGTAATACAAGATCAACGTCTCGGCCTCCTCTGCACCTCCAGTCGGTTAACTGCCGAGGGAATCTGCATACGCTCGGTAGTTAAGGAACTGCCGAGGGTCTTTAGCGTTCCCGCACTTGTTAAACTTGGCTTGCTTCCCTCCTCCCCCTTCCTTCCCGTCCCCCTCTACACCCTCTCCCCCCTTCAGCCAAAGAAAGGACCCGGGGGGTTTTAGAGAATCCCTTGGGAGGTTGAAAGATCCTATGAAGTAAAATTCTCCCGTAGGGAAAATGAGATGGCGTATGATATGAGTCTCTCTCTCTCTCTCTCTCTCTCTCTCTCTCTCTCTCTGCAGCGCTTTGCTAGAGTAGGAGTTGTTTATCGAACAATTTATTAATTCATTTTGTAAAAATAGATTAAAATTTTTTATCCTAATTGAATTGTTTTTTTTTAGTAATGTAAAGTCATAGAAGTGACTTTTTTGGTAATATTTACCAGTTTGTAAACCGGTGATTTTTTCATCAGTTTCTCGAGGGATTTTCATACGAGAAAGCGGCAACTTCAGTTTGGGAAAAATATCACGTTTTTTACTGAAAGACGTAGTAGTATGCTGGTTATTAATCATTTTGGATATTTTCTTCATGCCTGTTAATTACTCAATTTTTAAAACGATCGGAATTGTAATCCAGATATTTTCACTTTAATTTTTCGTTGATGGATATCAATAGATTATAAACGATTTCATTTCCTTATTGCTGCATATAAGACCTTTCGGTCATAATTTGATATTTAGGCCATGCTCTTAAGACTATTATAAAATATTTTCTTTTCATACGAGAAAGATTGTTAAGTATGCAATGTTATGGACTTTAACAACACCCTCAAACATTCCCTGTAGTTCAGTACTTTTTTTTTTTTACCTATTTCTTTCTACAGTTGTCTTGACCTTATTTAGGAAGTTGATCTTTCAAGCAGTATGAGGCATGGCTAAATTTGACCTTTCTTGGCCATCTCCTGTGACCTATATAAAAGGAATTTACGCATTCACTTTACTTTTGGCCAGATAGAATGTGAGTTTGAAGATGGAATATAGATACTCTCACGTCCTTTGACATTTAGACCTCAGTATGATCTACTGCTATTCATAGCTGGCAACTTATGTGTGTTGAATGTTCAGCAACTCTTTTCATTTATTTATTCATTTATTTTACATTAATCCCACTTTCAACTTTTAGCTTTCTGTAAAATAAAGCTATATTGACGGCTTTGTCTGTCCGTCTGCACTTTTTCTGTCCGCCCTCAAAACTTAAAAACTAATGAAGTTTGACGGCTGCAAAGTGGTATGTTGATCATCCACCTTCAAATCATTGAGCTTAAGAAATTGCGGCCATTTAACCTCAGTAGTTTTTTTTTCGAGGTTAAAGTTAGCCATAATAGTACTTCTAACAACGCTATAGGATACCACCGGACCTTGGCTGAGTTTCATGGGTCGTGGCTGAGGTCACCACTGTACCGTGGCTGAGTTTCATGGGCCACGGCTAAGAGTTTCATGGGCCGTGGTTGAAAGTTTCATACAACAATATACGCTTTACAGAAACCTCGATTACGCCGAAGAAACTTGAGCTCATTTTTTTTCTTGTTTTTAATTGGGTACAGGTGCCGATAAAAGAGAAATCCTTCATCTGAGAATCGATTATTCCTCAGGTATGTGAAATTACAAAAACTTTAATTGAGGTTAACATTTCGGTTGAAGCCCCTTTTTGGCTGCCACAAAGTATTTTTTTCTTTAACTGAAAAGGGAACCTTTCGAGCGAAGGTTAGACCTTGTTTCATCAAGAGTAAGGTAACACTTGACGAGATGTCCTTACACTACTCCATTTTTTATGTTTTAACACTTTCATATGGTGCTGTTTCCCCTGGAAGCGGACTCTAGGCTACTTATTCGAACCTAGCCCATCCTAGAACATCAAGTCCTATCTCACCTGTCTTATGGCATCTTGACCCAAGCCTTTGATCCCCGAACCCTTGTATTAACTATCAGTGAATCTGGGAATTTGAACAAATTTGCAAGGTGAATTCTATAAATAAGAATGACTTGTGTCAAGGTGAAATGTCTAGTATTCTGAGACAAAGGACAATTATTAGTATGGCGAAGAACAGAAAATACTGCACTGTGATGAGGTGAATGGTTAGGTTAGGCAATAACGAAAAATTTAAGATTTTCACCCGTAATTTGCTTTTAATGTTAGTAGAATGAATGTGAGTTTCGTGTAAAGAAATGTGCACATGCATGAGAGATATTAAAGATCCATATATGTGGCACGGGTGCCTTGAAGGTATCTTGCTCTAACAGCAGTGGGTTACAACGAAGCCCAAGAACCACCTGTATGAATGAGTGAACACGAGTGAACTGATGACGTATTTAATACATAATATTATTAATACATAAGTGTCTGAAATATTTAAATCGAAACGGTTATCAAATTTGCTATATTTCCTTTTTTTTGTTAAAAATAGACGCATTAATGAAGAAAGTAATTTCTTGAAAAATAAAAATGAATGAAGCCTTTTATTTTCTTTATAGACAATTAGGGAGCTTATTAAATTTCACGTGGCCTTAGCTTTCGATTCAGGTGGGATGAGGTTCGATACACTGCAAGGTTCTTGGGAAGACATGCATGCAAGCCATATACCAAACATACTGTGAAAACAAGGTTCGCTTCGACAGTAACAAGTGGGATTTAAGTGTTTCAAATTATACGTCAATTTTCACAAAAGAATGAATCATCTATCCATACTCATTAAAACGCCAATATAATTTTTTTTTATCTTGTTAAGGTGTGGGTATTTTTCTATGAATCTCAGGCATTATTTTTTATTTACAGCAAATAGGTTTGTTGACGAAAACTTCAAATTCTCATCTTGCAGGGCAGTGTCAGCTAATTTTCATTGTTTGTAACATTTCTTTTGTTGCTGTAATGTTTTTAAAGGTTTTTAATATTGTTGCTGTTCATTGTTTGCTATTGGTACCAACCGGTTGTAAAGATTTGCCCATATTTTTTATTTTGTCAAGACCAAGAAGACAAAGGATACCTAAGATAAGAAAAATATGTTATTGAACTTAATTTCTAAAGTGATGACAAATAGTTTCTTGATTAGACAGATCAGCAAATTTAGGAAATATTCAAGAAGAGAGAGAATTTCACGAAATGGGAAAGAATGTAAACACAGATTAATCCTAATTGATGACGTGCAAATGAGTGACCTCCATGCAGTGTCTCTGGGATTTTGGAGCTTGCTGTGTACAACGAGGACGAGAAAGTGGAGAAGACATACAATTAAAATATTCTTATGAGTGATGACCACAATAATGGGTGTTGGGTTTTAAGAAACAAAGGGCGCGTTGCTCCAACTACGAAAATAAGTTCCTTCCTTGAAACACTTAAGTAAATTGTCTTGCAATAACAAGGTATACATGGACTGTTAATGCAATAACACATCCTGTATTTGATCTCTTAAAACATTCGACACTGATTTTCGTTGCTGATCTTGAGTTCAACAAAATCAAACACTTCTATTTTCTAGGTACGACTGCGAATCAAGTAAGCTAAGGAAACAACATAGCAGTAATTATTTAGTTTCCTGGACTGATTTCTGAGATAGGCGAGAGTGCTACGTATAGAATTTGGTTCATATTATTAAGCATGAATGATAAGGTAAAATGCTATCACACACACACACACACACACACACACACACACATATATATATATATATATATATATATATATATATGTGTGTGTGTGTGTGTGTGTGTGTGTGTATGTATGTATGTAGTATGGTATGTATGTATGTATGTATGTATGCATGTATGCGCGTGCAGGAGCTAACAAGAGTGCCGCTTTGTCGTTTTTACAGCGGCGAAAGCATATACATAACCTGAAAATTTTGCGGGGACCAGCTGTGCAATCTCTGAGGTGACTTCAAAGATGGTGGAAAACTTTCGTAGAATTAACCGTATTATTATAAGAAGGAAGCATAACAAGAATAGTCTTTGTTATTCTGCGTTGCTATTACAGCCAGCCCTACGAAAGCCTGTTAATAGCCATATTTAAGAGACTTAAGATTAAGGTAAACAAGAGATAACAGATTCTCGTTTTATTCTTTTTCATTTTGTTAGTATTTGAGTTATACTGCAAAATTTTCGGCATTTATCCTCGGTAAAAAAAAAAAAAAGCACAATTTATTTTAGCGAGCCTGTGCATAAGCACTTTTTCTAATCAAATTTATGCCAAAGAGATATCTGAAGATTTTACTTCATCCTCCCAGAAGTCGTTTGCAAAAGCCTCAGACGCGTTTATCCTAATTTTTTGCCCATTTCGCAAGGCTTATGGGAAGATGGAAGGAAGTTGATTTATAAAGGACAGAGAAAACAGTAAATTTAAAGGAATAGAACTCAAAAAGATGAAGGGGGAAGCAAATCACCCGTTATATACACGGAAATAAAGAATCTTGGCCAATTTTTGAAAACTAGTTTTGCTGTAGTAAATACACCCATGTCATTCTATAAATGCCCACCAATCATTGAACAGGTGTCATTTAAATTTATCTACTAACATCTCTGTGCTTTTTAAAAGTACTGTTGAACATATTCCGCAAACACCTTATTCTAAGGAAGCCTAGTTTTTAAAGAGTATCATTTAAAGTTATTCTATACGGATCTAGGGCCTTAAAAGTTATATATATTATATATATATATTATATATTATAATTATATATTAATAGATATTATATATAATATATATATATATATATCTATTTATATATATAGATATATATATCATATATAATTATCTATATATAACTTTTAAGGCCCTAGATCCGTATAAAATATCTTTAAATGAAACTCTTTAAAAACTAGGCTTCCTTAGAATAAGGTGTTTGTGGAATATGTTCAACAGTACTTTTAAAAACACAGATATTAGTAGATAAAGTTAAATGACACCTGTTCAATGATTGGTGTGTATTTATAGAATGACATTGGGTTATATACTACAGCAAAACCAGTTTTTAAAAATTGGCCAAGATTCTTTATTTCCGTATATATAACAAGTGATTTGCTTCTCCTTTCATCTCTTTGATTTCTATTCCGTTAAATTTACTGTTCTCACTGTCCTTTATAATCAACTTCCTTCCATCTTCCCATAAGCCTTGCGAAATGGGCAAAAAATTAGGATAAAAAGCGTCTGAGGCTTTTGCAAACGACTTCTGTGAGGATGAAGTAAAATCTTCAGATATCGCAGTTTTTGTATAGTCACTTTGTATTTTAAATAACAAAATCAAACAGATATACTTTTGTGGATTTACTTTACCAATAATAATAATAATAATAATAATAATAATAATAATAATAATAATAATAATAATAATAATAATAATAATAATAATAATAATAATAATAATAGCCCACTTGCTTTTCAAACACGAGTGATTATCAATGTATCAGAGACACCAGAAAAGAAATAAAAAGGTATAAAAGACTTATATACTAATATATATATATATATATATATATATATATATATATATATATATATGTGTGTGTGTGTGTGTGTGTGTGTATGTACTATATATATATATATATATTCCACGTAGTTTTAAAGAGTATCATTTAAAGCTATCTTATACGGATCTAGTGCCTTAAAAGTTAAATATATAGTATATTAATTCCGGAGAGTTGAGGAGTACTGGCTACACTCAAACTTCTTATTTTTGTGGAAAAAAAAAAATTAGCTGCTGTGATTCCGCCCAGAATGAGGAAAAAGTATGACACACACACACACAGACACACACACACACACACACACATATATATATATATATATATATATATATATATATATATATATATATATGTGTGTGTGTGTGTGTGTGTGTGTGTGTATGTGTGTGTGTGTGTGTGTGTGGGTATCATACTTTTTCCTCATTCTGGGCGGAATCACAGTAACTAATTTTTTTCCCAGAAAATAAATAAGAAGTTTGAGTGTTGCCAGTACTCATCAACTCTCCGGAATTAATATATTATATATTTAACTTTTAAGGCACTAGATCCGTATAAGATAGCTTTGAATGATACTCTTTAAAACCTACGTGGAATATATATATATATATATATATATATATATATATATATATATATATATATAGTATATAAGTCTTTATACTTTTTTAGTTCTTTTCTGGTGTATCTGATCCATTGATAATCACTCGTGTTTGAAAAGCAAGTGGTCTATTATTATTATTATTATTATTATTATTATTATTATTATTATTATTATTATTATTATTATTATTATTATTATTATTGGAAAGTAAATCCACAAGAGTATGTCTGTTTGATTTTGTTATTTAAAATACAAAGTGACTATACAAAAACTGTTTTTTTGACTAGTTTACAAATAGGTTGTTTGAAGATGGGTAGTTGGGTCTTCACGTTATCCCCTCATTCTCCAACGGCAAACCAGCTAATCGCCTAGATCTTCGAAGTGGCGGTTCGGCTCTTGAATCACTTGGTCTGTTGTCCATAGGAGCTTGGGCGCCTGCAACAAGGGGCACTGGGTGTGTCCCTGTTACCTGAACGAAAGAAGATGAGGCAGCGGCAGTATCAGAGGTGGCTAGATTATTGGTGTTATTATTATGCAACCTTTCCCTATTATAATCTCTTATAAAATGACAGCAAATTGTTTCATTTAAGCCCTCTTAATGAGAGAATGCCTTGACGAAGTTTCTTGGCTTCACCTTGGAATGTTTCTTCCTTGGTGAAGCCTTGAAACGGGCAAGAGGGCTCTCGAACTTGGGGAAATTTTCCCCAAGTCTCGAATCTAAATTTCTCTCTTTAGTCTTTCACTAATTCCTTTTTTTATTTCGACCTCTTCCTATTTTTAGCATCCTACTTTCTTCTTGCTGTCCATACCCTATTAGTAATATTTCTTTTATTCAATTTTTTTTTACTAGTAAATAGCGTGGATATTTCCACATTCGTTACATCATGCAGGTTTGATGAATGGGAGAAGGGATCACGGTTGGGAGGGATTTTCATTCAAAGCTATATGTGAGAGTATAGGATGACGTCAGCCGTCCCGAAGATGGTTTGGACCTTTTGGCGGAACTGTTCCCGGAGGTTGGGTCATCGGAATCCAGGGGGATCCAATCTTTGGGAATAGGACTCTCGGCTTATGGCCGGAAGCCCGTCATTACAGATGCAAGGGGGATGATTCCATGATTTTATGGTCTCAGTCCCAACAGGCGGGTTTAGCTTACACCTGTGCCTCTGTATCTGTTTTGATGCGATCCTACGGGTAGGGTATGGAGCGGATCATCTGGGAAGTATGCTCTCACTGTGCCGATAGTGGAGAATGTAAATGCCCTTTACAACGTATGATACTTTCTTAATATTCTCAAACATGTAAAACAAACAAACAAACACAAAACATTTAAACAAACAAACTAAAACCTTCTTATGGATAATTCGGCTAATGACCCCCCCTCCCCTGGATTTGCTGACTCTCCACCGGCACTGTTGACGACTTTAGCGACTTCAAGTAATGACAACTCGGTTGACGACCAGGGAACTAAAAAGGGCCTTTCCTCCAGTTCCAGTATTTACACACTGGAACCATTTATTCCTTCATCCCCAGGATGCCAGGGGATTAAAAATTCTGGCAGTGCAAATGAAAATTGTAGAGTCTTGTATTGTACGGGCATTGCACTTGATATGAATTATGAAAAATTGTTCACTCATTTTAAACCATTCGGAGAGATTGAAAGGATGAAGCTGAAACTCTCAAAAGACAAAAAGATTTTGAAGCATATATAACTTTTCAGGATCATTCCAAGCTATGGTTGCCCTTTCCAATATCAAAAGTGGCAACATTTGCGGATTTTCTGGCTGTGCAAAATTGCATAATATTCAAAACGTTTTGGATTCTGAATTTGACTATATTCCAAAGTACTCTGACTTGTGTGATGCCCAGAAAATTGCTCCAAGGGTAGGGTATTACCTGAGCCAATTTGGTATGTTGCTTCGTACAAGGAAGGGTGCAACAACATCATTAAGGGATACGAATGCCTTGAGAAGAAAGTTGGTACCATTCCTCAAGGAAATTTGAAGCGTTTTGGATATAATCTATTAATTAAGGCTGGGAATGAATCCCAAGCAGTATTATTGAGAAATTTTAAACCTTCTGATTCAGATAGCATTGGGAAAGTTTATCCTCACAGCACCTTCAACCAGTCAAAAGGATTAATATATTGTAGAGATTTATATGAGTTTTCTGATGAAGACATACTGAAGAGATGCCCCTCTTCTGTTTATAAAGTTAAAAAGCTACCAGGAGATAACAATGCCATCTTGTTGATATTTACCACACCCTATCTTCCAGACTATATAAAAGTCAGACACTTGAGCATTGCTGTCAAGAAATTCCACCCACGACCTATGCAGTGTTACAAGTGTTATGATTTTGGTCATGTTATTGGGAAATGCACCAATGAAAAAGATGCTTCATTTGCTCCAAATTCCATAATGCTTCTGAATTCCACGATACCTCCAAAGATTGTGTATCCGAAAGATTTTGTTATCATTGTGAGGGAGCTCACTCTCCGAACTCAAGACAATGTCCTCTGTATAAATTAGAACAGACTATAATAGATACTTGCTAATAATGAACATATCACCTATAAAGCTGCAAGAAAACATATTTTAGGTAATAATTCGACTTATGCGAAAGTAGCATCCAAGAATCAGCATTCAACTGATGATATACAAGTTTCTCATTTCTTGTCTGGTGCAGAATCAAGGATTCCTGATAACTCTACTTCTTCATCAAGTCGATCAGAATCCAATTCTTGCATTGACGCTGGTATTCCCAAATCATTACCAAAACGCCAGCATATAAATAGAATAATTGGAAAAAAGAATGACACTACTACCCAAAATCAAACTAAAAAAGAAGAGCAGATTTCTGTACAGAACAGATTCAACATACTTGCCACTGATGACAGCACCAAAGAGACGGAAGAACTTTCTGAAGTGGAGATGGTGGAACTAGAAATCCCAAAAGCAAAGTCAGAAAGAAAAAAACGTGTACTTGAAAGTACAACTCCTCCCAAATCAAAAAAATCGAATAATGAGATATGCTTAACAAAACCAGCAGAAGATACTCTTCAAGTATACATACCTGAAAGGGCTTCTACCCATGTACCAAACCCAATTGAAGCAGAAATAGTAACATTGCTTCAACTCCCAACCTCTGAATCTGAACTTAATGTTTCAGACAATCATATTACCACCCATGTGATAAAGGCCGAAGTACACGCAAATGCACACGGTTCTCAAGAAGCGGAAGGAATCCTTACTAACAATGTACCCCTTGAAGAAATAAATCCCTCACCAGTTTTAGGCAAAACTAGTAAATCAATGATATCCCATAAAACACAACAAGGGCATAAAACAACCCACAAAATGTCCTGTGGCTGTAATGATTGTTTTTTAGACGAATTCAATGACCTTAAAAATATAAGTATACATAATATGAATAATCTAATAGACAATTTTACTAAGAACAAAAATAAAAACCAGTATGGTAAATTAGAAAGCCACAACACTGGTTGTATGTGTGTTGACCATCTAATAAAGAAGCGTGCAACAGGCACCCTTCATCTTGAAAAATTTCTAGAAAAATTTAATCACAATCCAAAAGAAATTCAGGAAACGAATCGAAATCGAAGTAACCAACAGGGAGCCATAGCTAAAGAAGCAAAACCTAATTCAAAAAATACTGCTACTGCAGTTAAACAGAAACCCATTCCCGGCAAAATAAGCAGAAACAATACTCTATCTAGTGATATTCCACCTCCACTACCATAATGTACAATTCATACGTAATCCAATGGAATGTTAATGGTCTTAAAACCCGTTTACATCAAGGGGAAATTCAAAGACTATTAAAATATTATAATCCAATTGCAATATGCTTACAGCATACAAATGATACCGTTCAATCAATAGGAAATTACAATTTAGCATCTCATTCAGTTCCTTCTGCTAATACATTAGGAACTGCAATCTATATTCATAACAGAGTAACTTACGATGCTATATCCTTTAGACCTCAGAATTTCAATTATCTGGAGTTAGATTACATTTAGATAATAACTCCTTTAATATTTATAATATGTACAATCAACCCTCTTGTAACTATAATTTGCAAAATCTACCTAAAGTATTCCCCAAAAGGCAAGAGAATTTCCTATTATTAGGAGACTTTAACTCCCACAATCCCATCTGGGATACCAATTGTGTTGATGTTGACACAGATGGTTCAAAGGTCGAACAGATGATGAATGATCACAACCTCTGTATATTGAATGAGGCAGAGAGTAGCACTTACTACTCAAAAACTCATGGCACCTATTCGTCAATTGATTTAACACTCTGTTCCAATAGTATTGTTGATAGGTTTGAATGGAATGTCCTAGATGACCTGTTTAACAGTGACCATTTTCCTATTTTGATTACCATATTAGGACATACACCAACTTCTCCGATCCAACGGTATAATACAAATAAAGCTGACTGGGATAAGTTCAAGTTTTACACTAGGCAAGTGCCTGCCTTTGATTATTCCCAGGACCATGATAAAACAAACGACGACTTTGTGAATTTTATCACACAAGCGGCTGATAAAATCGATGCCTCTGACTGGCAATCGACAGTTGAAACATTCGGTCCCATGGTGGTCAGACACATTAACCCAACTGATAAACGAAAAGCATGCAATTGGAAGAAAATTAGAAACCCTAAATAAAAGATTCAAACATTTGAGTACAGGTCCCCTAATGTTAGGGAATACAATAAACAAATTAGTTGACATAGCCATAGAAATTAGTGTATTGAAACCATATTTCAATAAGATTTCTGCTAAATTTAGGAAGGAAGTAATTAAAGGCAAGATAATTTCATGGCAAAAATACGTGTCAAGCATATCAGATAATACTTCTATGCAGAAGGTGTGGCAGAAATTTAGGAAGATTAACGGTTCTTACAGCAGACCAGCAAGACACGCATTAATGCATAATGGCTCATTAATACATGATACTCAGACAATCTCTAATATTATCGGTCGTAATATTGAAAAACATAAGCAGTATTGATAATTTAGATGCCCACTTTCGAGCCCTTAAAAGAAGAGAAGAAGCAATACCATTGAATTTTGATACTGTAGAAGATATTTACTACAATAAAAGATTTACTGAAGAAGAGTTGGAATTTGCATTATCAAACTGTAGCTCAACAGCCCCTGGAAAAGATAATGTAAATTTCGATGTGATGAGAAATCTAGCCCCTTTAGCCAAGGCCTATCTATTGGATTTCTATAATCATCTTTGGACCAAACATCTATTTCCAAAGGCATGGAAACATGCAATAGTAATACCAATAGCTAAGGCAGGAAAAGATCCTAGTAATCCAGATAATTACAGACCAATTTCACTAACCAGTTGTGTTTGTAAATTACTGGGAAAGATGGTTAATTATAGATTGAATTGGTGCTTGCGTCGTAATAATGTTTTATCAAATTCTCAATTTGGCTCTCAATCGGAGCGATCCACCTTGGACTCTCTTTCTCACCTGGAAAATTATGTACGTAGAGGTTTTGAACGAAAACAGATCACAATAGCCCTATTTTTTGACATTCAGAAGGCATATGTTACAACATGGAGGTACTCGATACTAAAATCCTTGCATCATAACGGTTTCCGCGGACATCTTCCTATTTTTATCAGAAATTTTATAGATGGAAGAACATTTCAAACTCGTATTGATAATATTTACTCTGAATCTTTTAAGCTTGACTGTGGTGTACCCCAAGGCAGTGTTTTAAGTGGAACGCTTTTTGCGTTGGCAATTAACGATATAGTAGATCAAATGCCACAGGGAGTGCAAAGTAGTCTTTATGTGGACGACTTTGCAATTTACTATTCATCCAACAATCTTCGTCATTTGCAAAGAATTCTAAATAATGCCATTCGAAAAATACAAGCTTGGACTGCGTCTGTTGGTTTCAGACTTTCGGCAGAAAAAACTCAGGCAATAATGTTTTATAGGAATAGTAGATGGAAACAGAATCAAGATATAAATCTTACTTTGGGCAATGTACAAATCCATTTCCAAGATAAAGTAAAATTTTTGGGACTGGTCTTTGATACTCATTTGAATTGGAAAGCACATGTATCTTACATCAAATCTAAATGTAATAGTGCTCTTAACTTAATGATGAAATTATCTCATACAATATGGGGTGCAAGGAGATCAACTTTACTGATGATATATAAGGCATTGGTCTTATCAAGAATAGATTATGGAAGCCCAATATATGGATCAGGATCTGAAGCAACTTTGAAGTCTTTAGATCCAATACATACTCGAGGCCTGAGAATTTGTAGTGGAGCGTTTAGATCATCCCCAAATCTCTCGGTTTTATGTGAAATTGGAGAACCCCCTTTGTCGTTGCATCGGGATTTTGTAACAATGCGGAGTGCATTGAATATTCTGTCTACAAGTTCTCCTACAAAAAAGCTCTTTTTTCAGAGTGATATTTTTATAAATAATCATGTGCCATCATTCCCCATTAGAGCAAATAGGCTGTTGCAGTCAACAAATATCAAAATGAACATCATTCTACCATCTCTTTTCCCCCCACCTTGGATCATGAAAAAAACAAGAATATGCTCTCATCTTTTTCATTTATCAAAGAAATTTAGCTATACCCCGAGTCACCATCAACAAATTGCCATAGAGCATATTCAAAGGAAAGGTCCTCACTACGCCATATACACTGATGGCTCTAAATCTTCAGTGGGTGTAGGAAGCGCTGCAGTGTCTTTGAAGAAAATGAGCCAGTTATCATTGCCAAAAGAGTCTTCAGTATTCACCTCCGAGCTATATGCCATTTTACTAGCCATCAATATTGTTAAAGCACATGAAGAAAGACTAAATTTAAAATTTATCATCTACTCGGATTCACGAAGTGCCATAGAAGCCCTCAAAAGCTATTCACATAAGAACCTGTTGGTATTAAAGATTAAAGAACTTTAAACAATTTTTATCTTGAAGGGGTAGATATTGAATTATGTTGGGTCCCAGCTCATGTAGGAGTTGTTGGAAATGAAAGAGCGGATACTGCTGCTAAAACAGCCGTCAACCTGCCTCAACGGAATATTAATCTCCCCGTTAGAGATTACATAACTTTATTAAAAACATTTACAATGGAAAAGTGGCAAAGATTGTGGAGCAACGTATCTCAGAATAATAAATTAAGACAATTAAAGTCAACTGTTTCTCCATGGGAGTCATCTAATCAATACGACAAAAAAACTGAGGTAATATTGACTCGATTAAGAATTGGCCATACGAGATTGACCAATGGATTTTTAATGTGTACACCTCACGGCACTATTCCCATGTGCAGTGAGTGTGATACTTTTTTATCTATTAAACATATATTTTCTGTTTGTCGGGTTTTTAAGCGAGAAAGAGAGATATGTTTTGGCCGGAAAACGTTTTCTGACATTTTAACTGAATCTAGTAGTTTTTCTGTTTTTAGAATTTTAACTTTTCTAAGGAATACACGTTTAATTGATAGAATTTAAGTTTTTACCTGAGATTTTTATTTTATTACTACTTCTTTTTAAATTACGTAGATATATAGTTAATTCTTTTTATCGCTTAGATTTCATATATATATTTATTTATTCATTCATTTATTCACTTAGATTTAGTACTATATTTGAAGATAAATAGATATATATGTATATATATTATTTATTTATTTATTTATTTATTTATTTATTTATTTATTTATTTTTTTTTTTTTTTTTTAGAATTATTTATATCCCGATCTTTTTCGGGCCAGCCCTGTAAGAGTCAAGTTTGACTCATTGGACTGGTAAAACTCCTTTCCTTTCTTTAATAATAATGTTTCATTTAAGATAAAATCTTCCTGCGTAAAGGCTTTATTGCCTTCCATAGAGTTCTTAGTTTAAATGACAATCGCCGCATAAATTGGAAGGAGTCAAAAGTAATTTTCAACAGTAAAGATACAGTATTAAAAGGTTGGTTGAAGGAGCTATTATTAACAGGAGGACCGTGCAGGTCATCGAAAGCTTTCTGCTTTGTATTTTAAATAAAATCAAACTGACATACTATTGTGGATTTACTTTTCCATTTTATTGACTCATGTGATTATATATTTTCTTTGGATTATTATTATTATTATTATTATTATTATTATTATTATTCAATGAATGTGTGTAGTCATTTTGTATTGCATTATGTATTGGAAACTTCTTGCTTGGAATGAATTTATATCATAATTTATAGATATCTATAAATTATGATAGATTATATATTTTTCTGATTTCGTTGTTTGCCAACTTTATCGTAGTGAAAAGATTTGCAATTTTTTTAAAAGATACTTCTTTCATATAGACCAAAGATTAACTTCTAGGCACATCATGGAACTACTAGTGATTAGATCGGCTTCAGATTTGATGAATGTGCGCTGACCTTAGAATCGTCATTTATCTGAACCAACGGTCCTCTGTTACAGTAATTTTCGCTGAACCATAATTGTTTTTACAGTTGTCTAATACGTGCTTTCGTTTCTGTGAGAATATAAACCCTCGTCGTCTTTTATAAGGTTTGTATATCAAGGAAAATGCAAATTATTTTAGATATCTACGATTTTGTGGTAACTGGATATAGTATTTATCTCAAGAACGAATATTAATGAACGTGGTTAAAAGCATTCATCCTGGGGCCTCCGCCAAATAATTTTGTTGTTGACTTCTATCTTCTATGAATTTGAGGATTTTTCTTCATGGACACCATGTTTTTTTTCATTGATCCATTTCGAAGAATCGTGTTTATTACCCTAATTTCTTTAAAATACTCTGAGCTCTTAGTATTTGGCATTGACGTAGCGTTCTTGTCGACCCTGTTTTAGTTTTAAAGGTGTTTTTGTCTTGCTCTGACTCTTAGTTTTTCTGTACCGAGAATCGATGTTCGAAAATTAAGATTTTAAGAAGACCACATCATCTGACAAATTAACTTTTCAGCTCTTAAACTATTTCGGATATTGTTAGTTAACTTTTTATATTAAGTATGGGGTGTTAGTTGTTGCTCTGTCCTTTTTAGTTTTCTGTAAAATAAAAATAGTATGCCGGCTTTGTCCGTCCGTCCGTCCTTAAATCTAAAAAAAAAAAAAAATACTGAGGCTAGAGGGCTGCAAATTGGTAATTTGACCAACCACCCTCCAATCATCAAACATACCAAATTGCAACCCTCTAACTTCATTAGTTTTTATTTTTCTATTGAAAGTTAAAGTTAGACATTGATCGTAAATCTGGCAGCACTTTCCGGAGGCATGGGACACACTCTCACTCTACCGTTTTTGGTAAGCGGTTGAAACGCTACCAGTCATGGCTGTTGGTTTTTATGCAGCATTATACGATTTACAAGAAGAAACTTCGGCGGCATATTTTTTACTGGCTTTATGTTGTTTTATATCTAAATTTGGACCCATTTACTTAAAAGCCTTGTTTTTGGGGGAAGATCGCAAGGATTTTAAATACTGGCACGTCATTTTTGTTATCCTACTTGAAAATTAAAGTTAGTAATCTAGTCAGAGCGGCAATTAAATGACCATTATTTTCTTAAAAATAGTATTTTATTGAAAGCAATCAAACTGAGGTTCTAATGTTCTGTCTTAACGCCACCATCGCCTTACCTGCATCCCAGGAATCGCTTGCAGTCTGGTTTGTTGATATATGATAATAATAATAACAATAATAATAATAATAATAATAATAATAATATTATTATTATTATAATTATTATTATTATTATTTTTTTTTGCTCTATCACAGTCCTCCAATTCGTCTGGGTGGTATTTATAGTGTGGGGTTCCGGGTTGCATCCTGCCTCCCTAGGAGTCCATCACTTTTCTTACTATGTGTGCCGTTTCTAGGATCACACTCTTCTGCATGAGGCCCGGAGCTACTTCAGCGTCTAGTTTTTCTAGATTCCTTTTCAAGGATCTTGGGATCGTGCCTAGTGCTCCTATGATTATGGGTACGATTTCCACTGGCATATCCCATATCCTTCTTATTTCTATTTTCAGATCTTGATACTTATCCATTTTTTCCCTCTCTCTTCAACTCTGGTGTCCCATGGTATTGCGACATCAATGAGTGATACTTTCTTCTTGACTTTGTCAATCAACGTCACGTCTGGTCTGTTTGCACGTATCACCCTATCCGTCCTGATACCATAGTCCCAGAGGATCTTTGCGTGATCGTTTTCTATCACTCCCTCAGGTTGGTGCTCGTACCACTTATTACTGCAAGGTAGCTGATGTTTCTTGCACAGGCTCCAGTGGAGGGCTTTTGCCACTGAATCATGCCTCTTTTTGTACTGGTTCTGTGCAAGTGCCGGGCATTCGCTTGCTATGTGGTTTATGGTTTCATTTTTCGTATTGCACTTCCTACATATGGGAGAGATGTTATTTCCGTCTATCGTTCTTTGAACATATCTGGTTCTTAGGGCCTGATCTTGTGCCGCTGTTATCATTCCTTCAGTTTCCTTCTTTGGCTCTCCCCTCTGTAGCCATTGCCATGTGTCATCGCTGGCTAGTTCTTTAGTCTGTCTCATGTATTGTCCGTGCATTGGTTTGTTGTGCCAGTCCTCTGTTCTGTCTGTCATTCTCCTGTCTCTGTATATTTCTGGGTCTTCGTCTACTTTTATTAGTCCTTCTTCTCATGCACTCTTTAGCCACTCGTCTTCACTGGTTTTCAGATATTGCCCCAGTGCTCTGTTCTCGGTGTTGACGCAGTCCTCTATACTTAGTAGTCCTCTCCCTCCTTTCTTTCGTGTTATGTACAGTCTGTCCGTATTTGCTCTTGGGTGTAGTGCTTTGTGTATTGTCATATGTTTCCTGGTTTTCTGGTCTATGCTGCGGAGTTCTGCCTTCGTCCATTCCACTATTCCTGCGCTGTATCTGATTACTGGCACTGCCCATATGTTTATGGCTTTTATCATATTTCCGGCGTTGAGTTTTGACTTGAGTATCGCCATGAGTCTCTGCATATATTCTTTCCTGATCGTGTCCTTCATCTCTTGGTGTTTTATATCCCCTCCTTCCATTATTCCCAGGTATTTGTATCCTGTCTCATCTATGTGTTTGATGTTGCTCCCATCTGGTAGCTTTATCCCTTCAGTTCTCGTTACTTTGCCTTTTTGCATGTTGACTAAGGCGCATTTTTCTATTCCAAACTTCATCCTGATGTCCCCAGATACAATCCTTACAGTCTGGATTAGGGTATCTATTTCCTTGATGCTCTTACCATACAGCTTGATGGTACCCGGCATCCATCTTCTGTAGTACTTTTGTCATGGGAATCATGGCTACTACGAAGAGTAGTGGGGACAGTGAGTCTCCCTGGAAGATCCCACTCCTGATATTAACCTCTGCTAGTCTTATTCCAGAGCTTGTAAGTATTGTATTCCAGTTGCGCATTGTATTTTTGAGGAAGCTGATGGTGTTTTCCTCTGCCCCATATATTTTCAGGCATTCTATTAGCCATGTGTGTGGTATCATGACGAAGGCTTTCTTATAGTCTATCCATGCCATGCTTAGGTTGGTTTTCCTTCTCCTACTGTTCTTCATTACCATTTTGTCTATCAGGAGCTGGTCTTTTGTGCCCCTACACTTCCTTCTGTAGCCTTTCTGTTGGTAGGAGATGGTGTTTGTCTCCTCTAGGTAATTGTATAGCCTTTCACTGATGATACCTGTTAGTAACTTCCACATTATTGGTAGGCAGGTGATAGGCCTGTAGTTACTGGCTATATTTCCCTTACTCTTGTCTTTTTGTACTAAGGATGTTCTTCCTGTGGTCATCCATTTGGGTGCATGGTGATTTGAGGTACAATGCTGGAGTTGTTCTGCTATTCGTGGGTGTAGGGCCTTGAAGTTTTTGAGCCAGTATCCATGGACTTTATCGGGACCTGGGGCTTTCCAGTTTGGCATTTTCTTTAGTTGGTGTCTGACTGTGTCTGTCGTGATCTCTGTGAATCTTTGTTTTATTCTCCCTGTTTCTTCTTCCTTGACTTCCTGGAGCCATGTTGCATGTTTGTTGTGTGATACCGGATTACTCCATATGTTTTCCCAGAGTCTCTTACTTGGTTCGGCTTCAGGAATTTCTGGGTGGTTGTCTTAGTTGGCTGTATAGTCTTTTCTGGTTGGTTCCGAATAGTTTGTTCTGTTGGTATCCCTTATTCCTGTTCATGTACCGTTGGATCTTATGTGCTTTGGCCTTAAGCCTCTGTTTTACATCTTCTATTGTGTTGTTTAGTCCCCTCTCTTGTACTTTGTATTTCTCGTTGAGTTCCTCCCTTGTTTTTTTGCTTCTTAGCCTTTTTTCTGCCATCTCTTTCAGTTTACTCAAGTCAGATCTCATCACCATGATTTGCTTTTCCAGGCGCCTTTTCCAAGGAGGTTGCTGTTTTGGTTTCTGTTGGGTTGGTTGTACTGGTGGTGTTGGTGTTCGAATCCACATCAGTTCTGCTACTAATCTTGCTCCTGCATATACCAAGTTATTTGTTTCTGTGATACTGGTGGTGTGTATTATGCCCATTATTTCATTGACCTCACTTGTTTTCTCCCTTAATTTCTTGGTGTTGTAGGCTTTCATGGAGGGGATCTTTGTTCTCTGTATCTGGCTCCATCCATTGTCTAATCTTTTCTACCCATTCCGTCCTCTCTGTTACTTCGTCGGTGTTTCTTCGTGTGTCGTTGTTTGATACCTCATCCTCCCTATTATTATTATTATTATTATTATTATTATTATTATTATTATTATTATTATTATTATTATTATTAATCAGAAGATGAATCCTATGCATATGGAACAAGCCCACAGGATATGTTTAATAACAGATTTGTTATTAATATCCTCTGTGTATAGATTTAGTATACCATTGAATGCAGAAGATCTCATTAGCTTGGAATTTTGGTGCAAACTTAGCGAGAATTAGATATTCTGTAGAATGTTTCAATTCGTTAATATTTACACCTGAACGAGGTATGGCCTTTGATTCCTGCTGTATTAATAACATGACAGTTGTAGATTTCAAAAAGTACTAACCTGAATGAACTTTTTTTTAATACGTGATAAGAATTATCTCGTATTTAATATTGGTAAGCGTTAAGCCAAACTAAGTTTGGTAACACTTTCTCCTCCCCCCCCTCTCTCTCTCTCTCTTTCTCTCACCATTTCATTAGGTCATCAAATCAGAGTCGGAACTACAAAAATATACGTTTACTCATAGTAAAGTATTAACTGAATAACTCAAATTCTTACAGGATAAGTTAATGGAATGATAACTCAAAGTTCAATTAACTCAGATAACCCCTATATAATATCAGTCTATAAAGTAATTAGTCACACCATTAATTCTTCTCCAAAATATAGTTCCCTCCACTAGAACACAGTTCCCTCCACTAGATCCGCCTGTTAAAAGACAGGAGGAACACACTAATGGGCACACACAATTGTAAAGGATTTTAAATACTGGCACGTCATTTTTGTTATCCTACTTGAAAATTAAAGTTGCTAATCTAGTCAGAGCGGCAATTAGATGACCATTATTTTCTTAAAAATAGTATTTTATTGAAAGCAATCAAACTGAGGTTCTAATATTCTGTCTTAACGCCACCATCGCCTTACCTGCATCCCAGGAATCGCTTGCAGTCTGTTTTATTGATATATAATAAAAATAATAATAATAATAATAATAATAATAATAATAATAATAATAATAATAATAATAATATATATATATATATATAAATATATATATATATATATATATATATATATATTATTTTTTTTTTGCTCTATCACAGTCCTCCAATTCAACTGGGTGGTATTTATAGTGTGGGGTTCCGGGTTGCATCCTGCCTCCTTAGGAGTCCATCACTTTTCTTACTATGTGCACCGTTTCTAGGATCACACTCTTCTGCATCAGTCCTGGAGCTACTTCAGCGTCTAGTTTTTCTAGATTTCTTTTCAGGGATCTTGGGATCGTGCCTAGTGCTCCTATGATTATGGGTACGATTTTCACTGGCATATCCCATATCCTTCTTATTTCTATTTTCAGATCTTGATACTTATCCATTTTTTCCCTCTTCTTTCTCTTCAACTCTGGTGTCCCATGGTATTGCGACATCAATGAGTGATACTTTCTTCTTGACTTTGTCAATCAACGTCACGTCTGGTCTATTTCCACGTACCACCCTATCCGTTCTGATACCATAGTCCCAGAGGATCTTTGCCTGATCGTTTCTATCACTCCCTCAGGTTGGTGCTCGTACCACTTATTACTGCAAGGTAGCTGATGTTTCTTGCACAGGCTCCAGTGGAGGGCTTTTGCCACTGAATCATGCCTCTTTTTCTACTGGTTCTGTGCAAGTGCTGGGCATTCGCTTGCTATGTGGTTTATGGTTTCATTTTTCACATTGCACTTCCTACATATGGGAGAGATGTTATTTCCGTCTATCGTTCTTTGAACATATCTGGTTCTTAGGGCCTGATTTTGTGCCGCTGTTATCATTCCTTCAGTTTCCTTCTTTAGCTCTCCCCTCTGTAGCCATTGCCATGTGTCATCGCTGGCTAGTTCTTTAGTCTGGCTCATGTATTGTCCGTGCATTGGCTTGTTGTGCCAGTCCTCTGTTCTGTCTGTCATTCTCTGTATATTTCTGGGTCTTCATCTGCTTTTATTAGTCCTTCTTTCCATGCACTCTTTAGCCACTCGTCTTCACTGGTTTTCAGATATTGCACCAGTGCTCTGTTCTCGATGTTGACGCAGTCTTCTATACTTAGTAGTCCTCTCCCTCCTTCCTTTCGTGTTATGTATAGTCTGTCCGTATTTGCTCTTGGGTGTAGTGCTTTGTGTATTGTCATATGTTTCCTGGTTTTCTGATCTATGCTGCGGAGTTCTGCCTTCGTCCATTCCACTATTCCTGCGCTGTATCTGATTACTGGCACTGCCCATGTGTTTATGGCTTTTATCATATTTCCGGCGTTGAGTTTTGACTTTGAGTATCGCCTTGAGTCTCTGCATATATTCTTTCCTGATCGTGTCCTTCATCTCTTGGTGTTTTATATCCCCTCCTTCCATTATTCCCAGGTATTTGTATCCTGTCTCATCTATGTGTTTGATGTTGTTCCCATCTGGTAGCTTTATCCCTTCAGTTCTCGTTACTTTGCCTCTTTGTATGATGACTAAGGCGCATTTTTCTATTCCAAACTCCATCCTGATGTCCCCAGATACAATCCTTACTGTCTGGATTAGGGTATCTATTTCCTTGATGCTCTTACCATACAGCTTGATGTCGTACATGAACATCAGATGGTTGATTCTGTTGCCTCTTTTCTTGAGTTGGTACCCGGCATCCATCTTCTGTAGTACTTTTGTCATCCAACCCAACAGAAACCAAAACAGCAACCCCCTTGGAAAAGGCGCCTGGAAAAGCAAATCATGGTGATGAGATATTATTATTATTATTATTATTATTATTATTATTATTATTATTATTATTATTTATTATTATTTATTATTATTAATATTATTATTATTATTATTATTATTATTATTATTTTTTTTTTTTGCTCTATCACAGTCCTCCAATTCGATTGAGTGGTATTTATAGTGTGGGGTTCCGGGTTGCATCCTGCCTCCTTAGGAGTCCATCACTTTTCTTACTATGTGTGCCGTTTCTAGGATGACACTCTTCTGCATGAGTCCTGGAGCCACTTCAGCCTCTAGTTTTTCTAGATTCCTTTTCAGGGATCTTGGGATCGTGCCTAGTGCTCCTATGATTATGGGTACGATTTCCACTGGCATATCCCATATCCTTCTTATTTCTATTTTCAGATCTTGATACTTATCCATTTTTTGCCCTCTCTTCTCTTTTCAACTCTGGTGTCCCATGGTATTGCGACATCAATGAGTGATACTTTCTTCTTGACTTTGTCAATCAACGTCACGTCTGGTCTGTTTGCACGTATCACCCTATCCGTTCTGATACCATAGTCCCAGAGGATCTTTGCGTGATCGTTTTCTATCACTCCTTCAGGTTGGTGCTCGTACCACTTATTACTGCAAGGTAGCTGATGTTTCTTGCACAGGCTCCAGTGGAGGGCTTTTGCCACTGAATCATGCCTCTTTTTGTACTGGTTCTGTGCAAGTGCCGGGCATTCACTTGCTATGTGGTTTATGGTTTCATTTTTCGTATTGCACTTCCTACATATGGGAGAGATGTTATTTCCGTCTATCGTTCTTTGAACATACCTGGTTCTTAGGGCCTGATCTTGTGCCGCTGTTATCATTCCTTCAGTTTCCTTCTTTAGCTCTCCCCTCTGCAGCCATTGCCAATTGTCATCGCTGGCTAGTTCTTTAGTCTGTCTCATGTATTGTCCGTGCATTGGTTTGTTGTGCCAGTCCTCTGTTCTGTCTGTCTTTCTCCTGTCTCTGTATATTTCTGGGTCTTCGTCTACTTTTATCAGTCCTTCTTCCCATGCACTCTTTAGCCACTCGTCTTCACTGGTTTTCAGATATTGCCCCAGTGCTCTGTTCTCGATGTTTACGCAGTCCTCTATACTTAGTAGTCCTCTCCCTCCTTCCTTTTGTGTTATGTATAGTCTGTCCGTATTTGCTCTTGGGTGTAGTGCTTTGTGTATTGTCATATGTTTCCTGGTTTTCTGATCTATGCTGCGGAGTTCTGCCTTCGTCCATTCCACTATTCCTGCGCTGTTATTATTATTATTATTATTATTATTATTATTATTATTATTATTATTATTATTATTATTATTATTATTATTATTATTATTATTCAGAAAATGAATCCTATGCTTATGGAAGAAGCCCACAGGATATTTTTAATAACAGATTTTTTATTAATATCCTCTGTGTATAGATTTAGTATACCATTGAATGCAGAAGATCTCATTAGCTTGGAATTTTGGTGCAAACTTAGCGAGAATTAGATATTCTGTAGAATGTTTCAATTCGTTAATATTTACGCCTGAACGAGGTATGGCCTTTGATTCCTGCCGTATTAATAACATGACAGTTGTAGATTTCAAAAAGTACTAACCTGAATGAACTTTTTTTTAATACGTGATAAGAATTATCTCGTATTTAATATTGGTAAGCGTTAAGCCAAAGCGGTAGGCAAACTAAGTTTGGTAACACTTTCTCCTCCCCCTCTCTCTCTCTCTCTCAGACACTGACAGTAGCCGCCCCCCCCCCCCCCGCCCCCCCCCCCTCTCTCTTTCTCTCTATCTCTCTCTCTCTCTCTCTCTCTCTCTCTCTCTCCTACTCGCCAACACTCCTTTCTCTCTCTCTCTCTCTCTCTCTCTCGCTCTCTCTTCTTCTCCCTCTATCTACTTCGCAACCACATTCCTTTCTCTCTCCTCTCTCTTCTCTCCTCTCTCTCTCTCTCCTACTCGTCTCTCTCTCTCTCTCCATTTCATTAGGTCATTCAAATCAGAGTCGGAACTACAAAATATATGTTTATTCAAAGTAAAGTATTAACTGAATAACTCAGATTCTTACAGGATAATTTAATGGAATGATAACTCAAAGTTCAATTAACTCAGATAACCCCTGTAAAATATCAGTCTATAAAGTCACACCATTTATCTCCTCTCCAAAATATAGTTCCCTCCACTAGAACACAGTTCCCTCCACTAGATCCGCCTGTTCAAAGACAGGAGGAACACACTAATGAGCACACAATTGTAAAGGATTTTAAATACTGGCACAATTTTTGTATCCTACTTGAAAATTAAAGTTGCTAATCTAGTCAGAGCGGCAATTAAATGACCATTATTATCTTAAAAATAGTATTTTATTGAAAGCTATCAAACTGAGGTTCTAATATTGTGTCTTAACGCCACCATCGCCTTACCTGCATCCCAGGAATCGCTTGCAATCTGTTTTGTTGATATATAATAATAATAATAATAATAATAATAATAATAATAATAATGATAATAATAATATTATTATTTTTTTATTATTATTATTATTATTATTCAGAAGATGAATCCTATGCATATGGAACAAGCCCACAGGATATTTTTAATAACAGATTTGTTATTAATATCCTCTGTGTATAGATTTAGTATACCATTGAATGCAGAAGATCTCATTAGCTTGGAATTTTGGTGCAAACTTAGCGAGAATTAGATATTCTGTAGAATGTTTCAATTCGTTAATATTTACGCCTGAACGAGGTATGGCCTTTGATTCCTGCCGTATTAATAACATGACAGTTGTAGATTTCAAAAAGTACTAACCTGAATGAACTTTTTTTTAATACGTGATAAGAATTATCTCGTATTTAATATTGGTAAGCGTTAAGCCAAAGCGGTAGGCAAACTAAGTTTGGTAACACTTTCTCCTCCCCCTCTCTCTCTCTCTCTCAGACACTGACAATAGCCCCCCCCCTCTCTCCTCTCTCTCTCTCTCTCTCTCTCTCTCTCTCTCTCTCTCTCTCTCTCTCTCTCACCATTTCATTAGGTCATCAAATCAGAGTCGGAACTACAAAAATATATGTTTATTCAAAGTAAAGTATTAACTGAATAACTCAGATTCTTACAGGATAATTTAATGGAATGATAACTCAAAGTTCAATTAACTCAGATAACCCCTGTAAAATATCAGTCTATAAAGTAATTAGTCACACCATTTATCTCCTCTCCAAAATATAGTTCCCTCCACTAGAACACAGTTCCCTCTACTAGATCCGCCTGTTAAAAGACAGGAGGAACACACTAATGAGCACAGAATTGTAAAGGATTTTAAATACTGGCACATAATTTTTGTATCCTACTTGAAAATTAAAGTTGCTAATCTAGTCAGAGCGGCAATTAAATGACCATTATTATCTTAAAAATAGTATTTTATTGAAAGCTATCAAACTGAGGTTCTAATATTGTGTCTTAACGCCACCATCGCCTTACATGCATCCCAGGAATCGCTTGCAATCTGTTTTGTTGATATATAATAATAATAATAATAATAATAATAATAATAATAATAATAATAATAATAATAAATAATAATAATAATGATAATAATATTATTATTATTTTTTTATTATTATTATTATTATTATTATTATTATTATATAATAATAATTAATAATAATAATAATAATAATAATAATAATAATATTATTATTATTATTCAGAAGATGAATCCTATGCATATGGAACAAGCCCACAGGATATTTTTAAAAACAGATTTGTTATTAATATCCTCTGTGTATAGATTTAGTATACCATTGAATGCAGAAGATCTCATTAGCTTGGAATTTTGGTGCAAACTTAACGAGAATTAGATATTCTGTAGAATGTTTAAATTCGTTAATATTTACGCCTGAGCGAGGTATGGCCTTTGATTCCTGCCGTATTAATAACATGACAGTTGTAGATTTCAAAAAGTACTAACCTGAATGAACTTTTTTTTAATACGTGATAAGAATTATCTCGTATTTAATATTGGTAAGCGTTAAGCCAAAGCAGTAGGCAAACTAAGTTTGGTAACACTTTCTCCTCCCCCCTCTCTCTCTCTCTCAGACACTGACAGTAGCCGCCCCCCCCCACCTCTCTCTCTCTCTCTCTCTCTCTCTCTCTCTCTCTCTCTCTCTCTCTCTCTCTCTACTCGCAACCGCTCCTTTCTCTCTCTCTCTCTCACTCTCTCTCTCTCTCTCTCTCTCTCTCTCTCTCTCTCTCTCTCACCATTTCATTAGGTCCTCAAATCAGAGTCGGAACTACAAAAATATACGTTTATTCAAAGTAAAGTATTAACTGAATAACTCAGATTCTTACAGGATAATTTAATGGAATGATAACTCAAAGTTCAGTTAACTCAGATAACCCCCGTAAAATATCAGTCTATAAAGTAATTAGTCACACCATTTATCTCTTCTCCAAAATATAGTTCCCTCCACTAGAACACAGTTCCCTCTACTAGATCCGCCTTTTAAAAGACAGGAGGAACACACTAATGAGCGCACACAATTGTAAAGACTGTCAAAAGATTAAATGAAATAGAACATCTTTACAAAATATCAAAAATACAGTCAAGCCACATCTTTGGCTAAAGCACAGTAATTCTTACCCATCTCAGCCAGAATCTCACTACACAGAATAAATATAAAACGTCCGCAGAGCCATCCGGCTCTTTTCTCTCCAAGGCAACCGTCTCCATCCCTCTGGCTAATTACCTGCCATTATGAACGAAAGAGGCTCACACGGACGCACGAATTCACACCCTTCGTCCACGCCCTATAACCATTCTATACTGGTTTCAAAGTCACTTCTCTCCAACGCCCATACCTACATGATGAACGTTAACCTGCTTAGTAAGGATCTTAATGTCACATCATCTCAAGACACATTCTTAAGACACATCAGCATTCTTAAGCTGTAGCTCGGACTCTCTGTCTCCAGGGAAGGTAAATGATGATTCCCCAATTTCTAAGGAATGACAAGGCACGTGACATACAACAATGTCTCATACATCTCATATATTATATTGTCAGTCTTTATATTACAGATAGCTCGGCCACCATCCTGGGTAGCTCCTGCCTAGCCACAGCTCACATGAAACAGCTCAATATATAAAAAAAACACATTGGCCGGCTCATTAAACACAAAACATAATAATAATAACTGCACGTCTCTGGCAGCACAACGTAATGTCTATCACACATCACCTTCAAAAACCCAACCAGGGCTATAATAACAATTGGGTGTAGAAACATTTCTCCATCTTGGATCTCCCTTTTGTTTGCAACTACAACTCCACAGACTCGTGAAACACTTTGTAGGAATAGGAAATGCGTAACATCTCCCAGTGATTCATAGAAACTCTTGCATGTGGGCAAACGACAGCAACATCTCTGCAGCGGCTGGTGGGCGTATTGCTAGTGTCAGGGAATGACGATTATGGTGTATTTGAGTATGTCAGTCACGTCATTGGTCAATCAAAGAAGAATTAACCCCAGACATACTTCTATCAAATAATGACCTAAAAAAATTCCCAAAAATACTAACTGAATGTCTCCCAATTAACCCCATTTAATATGACCACTGAACTATTTTCTAACTTCAACTCATGAAGGAACTCCATAGGATCGCTAAATCATAAGTCATTATCACAACCCCGCAAAAAAAAAAAAAATTAAGTTCTTGTAACTTAATTCTCCAAATTCACACATTAGCACACACTCCAGAACTTGGACTCACAGGAACTCCACGGACTTCTGTCATTGCATTTCAAACACAAATTCTCACAAGTAAAAAAAAAGAAAACAGTAATGAGCCCAAGAAAAAAATCACGAAACGAGCCCAGCCCCGAAATCATCACTGAAAATGTTCTCTCAAGCTCTGATATTTCAACAATCCACAAAATCAGTAAGAACTTTCCAATGTCTAACAGCAAAAACCCTTTTACTGCTCGCATAATTAATTTCAATGAAATTTAATGTCCAACGCCCATTTATGTAATTCACAAACCCCAAGAAATTACATCTCCTGTCCAGAAAAAAAATAAAAATAAAAAAAGATAACAACAATAAGTGAACTTTCCCCATCACACAATGTATATAATATACATAACCCAACTTTTCCCCATATCATTACGGAATTTTGCCATCACAACTTTTCCATCTATCGAACACAGCTGGAAATGCTATGGTCAACATTTCCAGATATTGCAAAAACTCTGAGCAATCACCACTAGAGGAAAAGAGTCAGCAACCGGATTCATCCCAGCATTTTCAGCAAAAAATCCACCTGCGAACACATCAGGTGCTCGGACTGCAGAATAGACTAGTCTAGTCAGACTCGCAACTTCGGAAACCCATGATTCTCAAAAAAAATGTTCTCTACTGACATTACATAAGCACATTTCACAAAATTATCACCAGGATATGACTAAGGTGCTCAAAAATTGTCTCAAAGACATAACTCTCACATGATATTACTCAATTATATAAACAAATTATCACCTATCCGGGATGAAAACTATGGTAAACTCACAATTCAGCAATTATATACCACCAAAAATAACTCACTGGTGAATATAAAAAATGCAACATCTCCATAGGACCGCAATGCAGTAATGCCACTCGCCTCCAATAAGTCACGAAAACAAAAAGAACCACAGAACCCCTCTCTTGGCTCGTAAAACCCCAGAAATTCAACTCCAAAATCATAACTACAAAAAAAAAAAAACGTTACCCTCAAAGATTAATGCCACACACACACACACACACACACACACACACACACACACACACACACATATATATATATATATATCACCATATTAATAATAACACCACTCCGGTGATAAAAATATTTCCTCCATTTAATTAATAACCCCACAACACCATATTCCCGCTATCTTACCAATAATCACATGTGGAATAAAAACAAGTCTCCAAAAAACATTATTACACTCCAAGCAGGATAATCAAAAATGAAACTCAATCTCCAAAAAAATGCACTCAAAGCATCCAGCTGACACACTAAAAAATATTGCCCCATATCTCCTCAAAAAGATTTCGCCATTTGCAACAAAAATGCTGCAAAATAACTGAACTAAACGTAGCTCTCACCACCATAGGCCTAAACTATGGAATATCTCAAAAAAAAAAAAAAAAGAAAATGGCCAAAATATTATATCTCAAAAAGTATAAACTCTCTATTTAGCATAACTGCTAAGAAAGGGCAAAAACTCAGCAAATAAAAATTGCCTAGGAAATCCTAGAAGAAATCACCAATGTGCCATAACTTATTATAACAAAACTCCAAATTCAAAGTGTCTAAGCAAAGACTTCTCCATATGCACTACAGCATTGGCCACTAGAAACTTAACCAAGTTTCCTATCTCTGGCAAAGTTGTCACAAAAAACAAAAGTATTTTGCAAGAAACCCACAATTTCTGGAACACAAATATCCAGAAAAAAAAAGATGTAGTGCCATTTCGTATGCATTCAAAAATGCAAAGATTCTCCCATAAATCTCTATGCAGCATCTAACAGCTGAAATTACAAACACATTCCCGAACAATGACTCCAAGTCACGAACTGAGATATTAAAAAATTCACACAAACTGGAGAGAAAAATAAATTCAAATTCACCCATGATAAAAAAAAAAACTTGCGTCAGCGATGGCTAACGTCTAAAAAGGGGAAAAAAGAAAAATCAATGGCACTGATAACTCTCCCGTAACACCTGTAACATCTGTGACTCACGTAGACTTCAAGGAATTATCTGCTGAACTCGCAAAAAAAAAAAAAAAAAAAAAAAAAAATGTCGTTAGTTCCTCCCATTTAAAAAAAAACACATCACCACCCTTGATAGCATTACAACACCCATGTTAGTATAAAAAATCATCAGTATTAGTATAAAAAAACATCACCAATGTTAATGCTTGCCCATTCACCAAAAATTCAGCACAAAATTCACCAGAAGTTCAGCAAAACTCAGCACAATTCTCCAAAAATTCAGCTAGATTCATCACCCATGAACCACTGATACATTCTCCAAAGTCATAGAAACTATGTAAATAATTAACCACAAAACTTCTCCCATAATTCATTGTAATAATTCTCTGTAATATAATTATCTGTAATAATTATAAAATAATCTCCCATGAAATATCTCAAATCTCCTGTAAAATAAGTGTCAAATCTCTCGTAAAATATGTCTCAAGTAATGATAATTCTACTTAAGTACCCCCCGGAATATATCTCCCATAATAATGATAATAAGAATTCTCCAGTAAAATATCTCAAGTAAGGGCATTAATATTGCCACACCCCAATATTTATCATTATTGCCACACTCCATAATTCCAAAATAAATACCACTCAACACCAGGCATACACAACCCCATTACCACTCCCGGGTATCATCATCATTTAGCAACACGAGGCACCCATTCACCACCAATGGCAACACCACCTGACAACACCAGTCATCACCAATCATCACCACTCGGCAGTCATCACCAATGGCATCACCATTCACCACCACTCAGCACCATTTTAAAGTAACCTCCACAACACCAATCAAATCTCCATTAAAAAAATAATCTCTGTTTCCTCATTTATAATTATGCCCTCTAATATTGCGTAAAAGCATTCTACAAAGCATAAGGAAACTTGCACCACATTCATATGAATTTCGTTTCCTTTTTCTCTCCATTCAAGAGAAAGAAAAAATCTTTCATCAACCAGCCGTTATCAGCTGATATGATGGCATTGAAATTTCCTATTCAAGGTCAAACTCACCTCCATTGCCCCGACACAAAGAAAAAAAAAAGGAAGAAGTTCAACCCCACTAAAAAAAAAAGAGCTTCACCCTCCCCGTCAAACATTCCCCCCAACGAAGACCACTACTCGCCCCTTGCAATACCCCTCTGGGTCGGTCAGCACAAATTGCGCTGAATGCGTATGAATGAACGGGCGCTCTATCTCCAGGAGGCAAAACCACAGTGTTGCATGTATGAAAACCATTCATATACACACGTATGTATTAAAACAAAGACGAATGCATCTCTTCTAAACATGCGCTAAGATAAAACTTATCACTTTCTGCTACTTTGAGGGAAACACATTGTAATCTAAACTGCCTCTTTAAAATTGTTTACACGCAAAGTCAAAAAAAACCCCAGGCCTCAAAAAAAAAACTAATCGTAACACTTACCCCTTCAATGGAGAAAAACCCGACCGCAAAACCAAGAGCGAGAGAAAAAAAACTCGCCAATGCACACACTCGAACGAGAAAACACTTGGCAGCGCGCACTCAGAAGTCTCACTAATCAACCGACACCCTCGAGGTATCTTCCCATGGGCAAAATGCTGAGCCTAGTTCAATTGCCTTCGCTCAGTACCACAACTACGACTCCTAAACTCTTATGTTCGAGGCTTATTAATGACATCCTAACCCACTTTAACAATCAGTCTCTCTGGAAACAGCTTTTTTTAAGCTGTTATTAATCTAACAAAAGGCGTAACAATGGTACACGATCCGCTGCCACCACTGATACGTGATAAGAATGATCTCGTATTTAATATTGGTAAGCGTGAAGCCAAAGCGGTAGGCAAACTAAGTTTGGTAACACTTTCTCCTCTCTCTCTCTCTCTCTCTCTCTCTCTCTTTCTCTCTCTCTCTCTCTCTCTCTCTCTCAGACACTGACAATAGCCCCTCTCTCTCTCTCTCTCTCTCTCTCTCTCTCTCTCTCTCTCCTCAGACACTGACATAGCCCCTACCCTCTCTCTCTCTCTCTCTCTCTCTCTCTCTCTCTCTCTCTCTCTCTCTCTCTCTCATTAGGTCATTAAATCAGAGTCGGAACTACAAAAATATACGTTTATTCAAAGTAAAGTATTAACTGAATAACTCAGATTCTTACAGGATAATTTAATGGAATGATAACTCAAAGTTCAGTTAACTCAGATAACCCCCGTAAAATATCAGTCTATAAAGTAATTAGTCACACCATTTATCTCTTCTCCAAAATATAGTTCCCTCCACTAGAACAAGGTTCCCAATACTAGATCCGCCTGTTAAAAGACAGTAGGAACACACTAATGGGCACACACAATTGTAAGGACAAAGTCAAAAGATTAAATGAAATAGAACATCTTTACAAAATATCAAAAATACAGTCAAGCCACATCTTTGGCTAAAGCACAGTAATTCTTACCCATCTCAGCCAGAATCTCACTACACAGAATAAATATATAACGTCCGCAGAGCCATCTGGCTCTTTTCTCTCCAAGGCAACCGTCTCCATCCCTCTGGCTATTTACCTGCCATTATGAATGAAAGAGGCTTACACGGACGCACGAATTCACACCCTTCGTCCACGCCCTATAACCACTCTATACTGGTTTCAAAGTCACTTCTCTCCAACGCCCATACCTACAGGACGAACGTTAACCTGCTTAGTAAGGATCTTAATGTCACACCATCTTAAGACACATCAGCATTCTTAAGACACATCAGCATTCTTAAGCTGTAGCTCGGACTCTCTGTCTCCAGGGAAGGTAAATGATGATTCCCCAATTTCTAAGGAATGATAAGGCACGTGACATACAACAATGTCTCATACATCTCATATATTATATTGTCTGTTTATATTACATTATTATTATTATTATTATTATTATTATTATTATTATTATTATTATTATTATTATTATTATCAGGATAATTCTTAATAACAGATTTGTTATTAATATCCTCTGTGTATAGATTTAGTATACCATTGAATGCAGATCTCATTAGCTTGGAATTTCGGTGCAAACTCAGCGAGAATTAGATATTCTGTAGAATGTTTCAATTCGTTAATATTTACGCCTGAACGAGGTATGGCCTTTGATTCCTGCCGTATTAATAACATGACAGTTGTAGATTTCAAAAAGTACTAACCTGAATGAACTTTTTTTAATACTTCTTAGGGATGAGTAGTATCTGATATTCGTTCGTTTTAGTATGACATATTTAAGTTCTGTATTACTTAAGCAAATAGCTAATTTTGTATTTTCTGTCGTATGAAATTTTCGTTTCAGAGTTTTTTTTAATGCATTATAGAGGTCGGAATTTTTTTCCCTTTATTAGAAGAGTAAAGACAGTTTAACATAAGAGGAGGACTATTGACTATAGATATAAACTCTTATTCGCACGCACACAAGCACACATATAATGTGTGTGTGTATATATATATATATATATATATACACACGGTATTTGATTGGCAGTATGCTTTCCTAAGTGGTTAGAGGTCCTGTCAAAATTCAGTAAGCTTTGGAGCTTATGATGATCTAAATTGTGAATTATGTACCTGGTAACCTGTCAATTGTAGTGAGCAACAGCAATTGTAAGAGGGGCACTGGATAAGCGATCTCATTCGAAGAATACTGAGACTGGAGAAGGTAGCGGAAATTAGTCATCCCCTCCTGGAGGAATATATATGGTGCTATATATATAATATATATATATTAATATTATTATAATTAATATATTATATATTATAATATATATACATACAAGATATACATTAATTCATATATGAATATGTATATATATATATATATATATATATATATATATGTGTGTGTGTGTGTGTGTGTGTGTGTGTGTGTGTGTGTGTGTAAGTGTAACCCTATAATAAAGGTAATGAGACGATAGTCTGCCGTAATGAACTCCATGTTTATACATGCCGTTGGATAAATATATCATTACACTGCCTAGTCCTTACACTAGGTTCGTGTTGATTGGGGAAGATACACGCAATGATACGAAATGAATGTATGGGTAAACATTACATTTTATACAGTAATATATTCTGTATGTAAAGTCCTACATTTTTTTCAAATTTAAGCCATTTCCCCTAACAAGAATGGCTCTGGAGGCAAAGAAAAGAATGCACTCACAATTCTTCTCGAGACCTCTAAATTGATGGCTGCTTTATACACCTACTCATAAAACTAACCATGGGTTTTGATTGAGTCATGGTACAGACACCGCGCCATTAACCAATGTTTTGCGGGCATTCTTGCGCTTCCGGGTTATTAAGGTGTTTCCTTTCAAGCGGTTTACATATTTGATCGCTTGTAGTATTCTCCACAATTGTATGTACCTTTTCATGGGTATGAAATATAGAAATTTTCACTTTTACAGTGGTTTGAAGGAGCATCAAAAGTAAACATCCTTGATTCTGCGAGAGAGTAATTCTGATGAAAGTTGACATTTCCCAGAAATTTTGAATTCACTTTTTCTAGAAAATTTGGACTAACATCATATATCGTCCCTTCGTCAGTCTTTATTCTCACTGGCGACATGATACGGAAGTTTTCGGGTGATGGAGGGGAGGGGTAGCTAATAAATTCTGTGGAGATAAAGTGGAAACTGTGCTGGAAGAGCATATCCTTAGTATCTAGAAATTGTAAGAGTCCTTGCAAGGTTGGGTTGAGTGGCACAGTGTGAACAGGACAAGGTTTATTGTACCTCCTTTCATATTCTTTTTCTTCCATCTTACTTTCCACCTTCTCCTAACAACTGATGTATAGTGCAACTGCGAGGTTTTCCTCCTGTTACACTTTTCAAACCTCATTGGTCCCAGCGCTTGGCCTTTGGCCTAAATAATATATTTGATTAATTAATGAACAGGAGAGTGATTCGCTGCCAGAGAAGAAGCTGACATTCTGACAATGGGATGTTTTCTGTACAATGCATTCATTCATGATGGAGTTGTTAGAAGATGAAGTTGGTTGTAATTATCATCTTGTTTCTCTGGACAAAGCTCTTGTAACGGATCCGCCTTATTAGTTTACATATATACTCTGGTACACACATACATACACGTTACATAGTATACCAGTATAGGTGCTAGGTGAGATTTTTGACGACAAATAGAGTAGAAAGAAGGCTTGATAAGGAACGAGCAGAGTGGAACAAGCGTTTATCCTGAAACAGTCCTGTGCATCTGGCCTGCATGCATGGGCAGAGGAAAAATTTAGAGATTCGTTAGAGGGAATGGGGAAGTGTTTAGGGTGTAATGTATTTGGCTATTAAGGTTTAAGTGAAGCCAGTAGTACAGCTTGTCTACCAGAGAGTGACTGGCTCAGTTTAGCGTTGGTCTTTGACCAGGGTGTGTTATGTTTCCATAACTGTGGATTACCTTATGGGTGGAGTGATGCGAGCAGTCATAGAGAGGAGATCAGACGAGGGTGCAAAGTTGTGATGAGATAAGGAGCTGGGAATTGTGGATTAAGGGATTGTGGAAAGTAAATATAGAAACTAGTGAAAAAGTAGGGAAGTAATTGCAAAACTAGAAAATTGGAAATAAATGTAAACAAGTTTAGCATATCTTAGTTTTACCAGACCTCTTGAGGTGATTAACAGCTCTCCTAGGGCTAGCCCGAAGGATTAGATATTTTTACGTGGCTAGGAACCAGTTGGTTACTTAGCAGCGGGACCTACCAAATCGGTAGGCGAGAACGTAACCCACTCGTCCCACGAGGAACTAAAAAATAAATGTAAACAAGTGTAATGCTGTGAGGTTAATAACACACATCTGATTTAGGAATTAATTGTTATCATGGACGGCGGAAGAATGGAAGCCGTTGATTCGCATAGGTATTAGCGAGTAAATATGAGAGTTGATGGTATGAAGAGAAAAAAGGCAAGTCATCGAATAGGTGAAGCCACGAAGGTAGCAGGACGTGTGCAAAAGATTGGGAAAAGGCTTCAGGTCACTATGGAAGCCATGGTGGGAATGTATGCAGTGACTCCTCCTGGGTCAACTTTCCTTAACGGAAGCGAATTGTTAATGGTGTATGCCAATGAAATAAGGAAAGGTTGAAGCTTTGACAAATTGTATGTGTAGCATAAGTGGCTTAAGAAGAACTGGAAGGATGAGAAATGGGGAGTTGCATAAAGGTGGCAAAAATGTCAAAATAGGTGAAAGGCTGGATCATCGTGTTTTAAGATGTTTGGTCTTATGGAAGGTGTTTGAGAAGAGTTGAGGAAAGTGTTAGGAGAGAGGAGAAAAGAAAGACCAAGAAAGTGTTGGATAGATGGAGCGACAGTGGTTCAGGAAAGAAAGGGCCTTGATACCCAGGAAGCGCATGAGTACCCACATGTTATAAATGAATGGCGCAGTATATATATAGAAGTCCGATCCCATGCATATGCGTTTGCGAGACAGCTGTCCGCGAAATACGCAAAAGAGGGTATACTTTTGTGCATGTATTTTTCGTGTATTTTAGAATGAATTTATCCTCTGCATAAAATCTTATTTGTATTTGTTTTGTGTATGCATGTGATGTGTCAGCCTAACTTCTGTCTATTTGCCTTTCTGTGCGACTGTATGTATAGATAGAAAGGGGCGGATTTTTATACATGCGCAGTTGTAAAACCTAAGTCCAGAGTCTCACAGATGTACAAGTATACATGCCTCCATTCTCTAGGTCTTATTTTCAGCTTCCAGTAGACATGTATGTATTTATTTAATCCAATTCCCTACCTGGTGCCACCCTCCTACCATTCAAAATGATTTAACTGAGATCCAGATAAAAAAATAGAGTGGGTCTCGAATAAACTGCAGAATACTATGTAAAGGGAAATATTACAGAAAAAAATCGGGGGTTGGAAAACTGAAAATACTGGAAAACTGGGGGAAGGGGCAAGAGAAAGAGAAAGAGAAAGAGAAAGAGAGAGAGAGGAATAAGGCCGGTATGTTCGAAAGAGAAAAGTAACCCGAATGTAAAGCACAGGGTTAAAATGAATAAATAGACACAGATAAAGGACACCGCACAGAACGAAACGAGAAAGAGAAAACAATGAAAATCAGACCCAGAAAAGGGTCGGGGGAGAACATATTTGTGTTGTACAATAACAGGCAACTACTAGGAGGGGACGAGGAACAAACATCAATAGGCGAAAAGGGAAACAAAAACAAAATGTAACGATATTTCGGGTGATCGGAGGGAGAGGGGGAATAGCACCAAAGTGAGGGTTAGCTGTGTTAGTGGTTAGGGATCCTTGGTGCTTAGTGCTTAGTTGTTAGTCTGGGTACTGTTAGTAAGGCTCTTGGGGAATTAGAAGGGAATCACTAACAATTAGACATATACACAATAACCGTTTGTTATCCCTGGCATTGGCCAGACGATCTTACGGCGAGTAGTTTCATGTCATTTAGATTTCAGGGAAAAAGAAAGGCATTTTTTTCCTTGGAAAGTTCTGCAACTATCGTGAATTTATTTGGACACTTGCGATTTTTCAGTACTGAATTTTTGGGTCAAAGAGAGCATTTTGACAATTAAAGATCTACTAGGTTATTAAGTCTCAGATGCCGCAAATAAAGGAATTTGTGTTAAATGTACAAGAAGGTCAAACTGATGTTTTTTCTGCAATTCTCAAAGACGATTTCTGGGTTGACTTGCCTTCCTTCATCGTCAGAGAATAAAAAAAAACATAATGTTGATGTTATACATAATTCTCTTGCTGATTTGATATCTGATTTTTTATTCTGGTACCAGAGTCAAGATTCAAATTGGCTTATTCATTCTAGATTAAATGATTCATACTCAAGTATTTTCACGTCTAATTATACTATTGGACTTCCTTGAGCTTTGTCAGACATGGAGATCTTGAATTTTGCTTTTTTATGTAGTCCTAGCAGCCAGATATTATTTATGATCCTTCGTTGAGTTAATGATTCATCATAATTGGTCAGTTGTCTTTAGCCCTTTCTACAATTGGAACTCATATTTGTTTGCTCTTTTGTCTTGAATGTTTTGGTCTTGATTCACTGATAGTACTTTCTCCAAAAAAGGAAACTCATACATGCAGCTATGCATGGAGTGTCATGCTGATATATTCATTGGTCCTTCTCGGCATCATAAGTAGACGTGCTAAAGTGCCTTGATTTTTTTTAAGATTTGGAGACTAATGATGAGACTTACTTTGGTTACGAAACAACTTGAATATAATATCCTCCAAAGGTGCGGTGACCTCTACTAGACGACTTTTATCCCAAGATCAGAGTCAGAATCCACTGGTGTTTGTAACTGTTTCTCAGAGGCTATTGCGATTCGTTTCCCGTAGCCAGCAATATATGAGCCCTATGGTTAATTGTTTCTTTACTTTAAAGCAAAACCGGAAAGTGTCTTCTCTGTTCTTTTACAGAATTTGGTAAACTCTTGAGTAATTTTTACTGACGCTTCAACAATGCGCATATTGCCAACACCGAGGCATTCTGGATGTTATATAAATATATTTATTTTCGGTTTACATTATTACAAGTTTATATGGAGTGTCAGCTGTTGATCACATTTAATATTAAATTCTCATAGAAGATATTGGAATCTATACATGCACACACGTGCAAAAACATACACTTGCGCATGCATATATATGATATATATATATATATATATATATATATATATATATTATATATATATATATATATATATATATATAGTATATATATATATATATATATATATATATATATATATATATATATATATATATATAAGCGAATACCACAGGAAAATAATAGACAGAAATCCAAGCGCTTTCGTCTTTACTCAGACATCGTCAAGGAGTTAATCTATTAACTCCTTGACGATGTCTGAGTAAAGACGAAAGCGCTTGGATTTCTGTCTATTATTTTCCTGTGGTATTCGCTTATTTATGAAGTCACGTGCATCTACAGTGATTTTCTAAATATATATATATAATATATAATTATATTATAATTAATATATATAGATATTTTATAACAAATTGTATGTGTGCCTGTAGGTACTCGCAGTAAAGCAATTCTCTAGGTACTGAAAGGTCCTGGGCTCGCTAGCATAGCAAATCCGAGTGTTTTTAGTCCAATTTAGTTAAAATTTCAGTATTCCTCTGTATATCTTATATAGTGAATTATACCTGTTAATTAAGCTACTTATACAATCATGCCATGTGGCTGACCTGACATCGTCATACCAAAGATATTGAGATCTGGAAGGTGAGAGGCGAACGCTATGAAAAAAAAGCGTAAATATATATATATATATAATATATATATATATATATATATATATATATATATATATATATATATATATATATATATATATATATATATATATATATATATATATATATATATACACACTCACACATATATACATATATATATATATATATATATATATATATATATATATATATATATAATATACAAGCATATATATATATGTGTGTGTGTGTGTTTGCGTGCGAGTGTTTGTGTGTGTGTGTATGTTTATATTGTCAACATATAGTCTTCAAAAACTGTTATCGCCCATTAGAATTGAAAATAAAAAATATATATTTCTAAAATTATTGAAGTTTTTCATGTAAGAGGAGTTTATAAGGAAAAATAATGGATAGTGGAAACGAATTTAGCTGTGGCTCTTTGGCGTTGTCTCTGCTACTACTAATACTAATATTGACACTACTAGTATTCATACTAGTTTTAGTGTTGCGATATTGTTTCTAAACGTCATAACAGCAGACGAGTCTTTTCAGATTACAAATATGATAATTAGATTTTTTAATAACGCCAGTGTGCATTATTAAAATTCTTCATTATAACTTCATTTATTTGTGTTATAAAAAGTAATGATCTGCATTGATTTTTTTTCTTTGAATTCATACTTACGGAGTTTTTTATGCTTTTGATTATAGACATTATTATTATTATTATTATTATTATTATTATTATTATTATTATTATTATTATTATTATTATTATTATTATTATTGCAGCGGACAAACATTTCCAAGGAATAAACCTATAAGATATATAAATAGGAAAGCAAGAACCTTCAGATGTAATGCCTATATATGAAATAAAGAGAAAACAATAGAGAAGGAAAATAGACTGGATAAAAAGTGAAATTACCAGTAGATAAATGTTTACTTGCATAGACAAACAACAGTATCTCTCAATACAGCTAAGCAACATCTGACAATAAGTATTTATTTGTTCATTTTCCCTTGTCTAGTATGAAATAATTTGAATGGAATGTCCCGCACCGCTGAAGATACTTCCGTTACACGCATGGTTCGGCGTCAATAGCCGTAGCCTTTTTGGACGCTAGGTAATTCCCAATCAATTATCCCGTTACAGCGATGGTGGCATTTTGCAAAATTAAATTGTTGGCAGCCTTTCCCGGGAAGCCGTCGTGGACTTTTGCAATATTGGCAGCAGGTCTTTTTTCATATCTGAAAGGTCTGTCATTGCATTTCTAATGCCAAAGGATGGGACACAGCCTGATAATGCATTTATGCATAGAGAACTTGAAAAATGATGTTTTGTGAGTAGGAGCGTAGTCTCATTATGAGTGAGTGTTTTGGAAATGATTCTTAGTTTACGAGTGTAGGTGGGTTAAGTTCCAAATTGATGTGTATAAAAACTTTCATATTGCGTAATTTGCTCAATACGTGGGGTTTACTAACCTGCATAAGAATGCGGAAAGATAAGTGTTGTATCATTTGAATAATTATAATATTCTGCGATTCAAGTATGTAGCAGTGTATTATATTTCACATGCTAAGATTATTGTCTTGCGATTCATATATCGGTTGCGATTCTTAGGACTGGATGTGGCTAATTTTGGCATGATTTATGATAGGAAATAATTCGATTAAAGTAGGGAGTAATTGAAATTGTAGATTAGCAGTTTTACAAATTCAGATGAAAACTCAATTTCAAAGTGAGATGAAGGGAAACAGTATTTATGAATTTTTTTTCTTTAGTTTTTTGTTTTTTCGAGGTATTGTTCATAGCATGCTGCAAATATTGGAATGTTATTGTATTTATTTGTCAATTTTTTTTTCGTAGAAAAAAACTCCCTGCTCTTTTAGGCTGATTCATCGAGATTTACAAAATTACCTAAGATTTCTCTTTTCATATTTTTCTATTTTTTTAGTAGCGTGAAGCTCCGCATGTAGATTGTAGTTCAAACTCTTAATATTACGCTCAGATCCCAGTACCACATGGCAGCATGCGACTTTCGATTAGATTTTGTACCCACACAAAAATACAGTATATTTATTCAGTAAAAGATCACTTCATTAAAAAGCGTGTTTATGATCAAAGCAAATCATGGAGATCAATCCTGATTATTTCCTCATAACCTGAGCTTTCTCATTAATGAAAAGTTAAGCTATGATTGTGTAGTGCGGAGCTTTGTATCTATATTATCATTCGTTCATGATAATAAAAAGGTAAGGAATGATAAAGCTATCTGAGGGTTTATCTTTTGGCCAGGTTTCCACTGTTATAAACGTTTGACTGATAATCATCTGGGATTGAACCTGAATAGATAGAATTTTGATAGCCTCACCTACACCTGGGTTTACAGTTAGTTCCTCATCAGGAACATGTGGATATCATTCGCTACCGGGTATCTTCTGTGCGTGAAATAAAAATGGAACTGTAGTTATAGTTTATGGACGTTATAACATATAGATAATCATCTTACGAGCAATGAAATATAAAAGTGCGCGCAATCTCTGCATTATATTATCTTAAATTCCAGAAAAGTGTTGCTTATTTTGACCCTCGATGTTTTTCTCCATTCAGTCTTCATTTTCGTTTATTGATTTTGACGTCAGTCTAATCTGCTAGTCAATAAATCACTTTCTTTATATCTTAGAAGTTGGCTACTGTAAAATACCTACGTATATTTTTGTCACTATTAAGGAATGTTTGATTTATTTCTGTAAACTGGTGTAACAAGGATAGTCGTTAACGTCACCGTATTGTGACTAAATCTCCATCCTCACAGTGCATAAATAACATGAATATTTCTTTCCGGGTCATAGAGCACTAAAATTAAACGCTAAATAATGTGACGTTTTTCTCCATGTGCACATGGGGCATATTTGAGTTTTTTGTTTATTTTTTTAATATATGAATGTTGCATTGAAGCGGCGAATTTTTGTTGGTTAGTTTATGAGAAATTTGCAAAATCAGTTTGCGTGAGGTTCTGGCTCAGATTTTCAGAAATAAATAAAAGAAAAAAAAATATTTATCCCGTCACAGACAAGGACTTCATGGAGTGGGTAGGGACCTTTGTATAGACAAAAAAGGCCCACAGTAAACAGGTCAACTGAATAAAAAAAAAATACGAAGACTTCATTCAAGCTTTTGGTTAAAATATCATTAAAATCCGTCAGAAAGACTTAATTCTTTCTTAGTTTTCATATGTAAATTATTTATGCAAGCTTTGTAATTTCATATGGTCATCAATATTTTCTGACGAAAGTCGTAATGCAAAACCGATTTCCAGCTGGCACAATTATGCATGCAATTAACGTTAAAAACTTTTTAACATTTGACCCCTTCCATCATTCGTTTAGAAATAACAAGGTTTTATTTATATATATATATATATATATATATATATATATATATATATATATATATATATTGTATGAAGATATTTCTAAATGATACTTTTATCACTTAAAAAGATTTATTTGTTGTTAAAATGGAAACAAGACCGACTATATTTGACAGTAAATTTGACAGATCCATTATTGAAATATTAATCCTAAATGCATTCCTCCTTGGTTAAAAAATTTATCGCAGTACGTGTTACGTGCATTGAAGTACTAAATGTATTCCACTATTCTTACCTAGTAGATTATAGTAACGCACAAACTGTTTATTTTAAAATATTGTTTACCGTATTTATTATAGCGATTTGTATATTTTCATAATTTACAAATGCATTCCACCTTGTTGACCAAATTTATTGTAGGAAAGCAAAAGACACCGGTTTTGAAATATTAAGGAAGATGTAGTTCTGGAAAATTGCCTAAATGCTGGCGATGATATGCTTCTTTTAGTTGAATACAAAATTATTTTTTTTTATCATAATTTCACTTAGTACAGTGGAATTTACTGTCACAATCCAGCACTTCGTAAATATTTAATTTGGCAATTGCGTTATACGATATTGGTTATAGAACTATATTATTCGTTAAGACGTGATTGATTTCCTTACCGTTTAATTTATGCAAATCATGAAAAAGAGTTCTAAAGGTTGGCTTCGATCCATGTACATTGCGGAAACCAGAAGAATAAAATACTAAGCGGTTATTAGTTTATACGGTCTCTTGTAGGTTTGTTGTATACCTGAAGTGTTTGGGAGTATTTTGAAGTTAATGCGGGTAGCGCTGGGATATTCAAAGAACGTCACTGGAAAGTTGCACTGCTCCAGACGATGATTGTGAAGGCTTTGTAAAAACGAAAAGAAGGTCGCCTCTGTTCACTACTTTAAAAGGAAAGTTCTTAGGAGCAATGAAAACATTAAATTCTTAAAAGCTGCAGTAAAATGAATTACTAGTAACTTTTTTATTATTTATTATATATTTATTAAATCCTAGTATATTTGATATTTTAATGTGTATATATTTGTTTGTTTCTTTCATGAGAAAATTTTTGAAAAGAAATTCATTTAAGGGTAGGGGTACTTGATAACATAAATCTTGACTTTTAATGAAGAGGTACATTAATTTCTGCTTTGTACAAATGTATTTCAATACCTGGTTCAGATTTAAAATGGAAAAATCAGAAATAGTTCTGGGCATTTGCGGATTAAGACAGAGACGTTTAATAATTTCAATATGAGAAAATTGAAACGATTTTAACATAGATTTATGCACATGCTATGAACGATTGTGCATTATTTACCATTATATATGTATAAATATGACTGAAATTAAAAGACTTTAGGAAAATTTGTATATGAAGTAGTTGGACCAGGAGCCTTTACTACAGAAGCACACATATACGTAGTTGTCCTTATTTCCGTTGAGTATTTTCAAAGAACTTGTGATAATTGGAAAGATAATAGCGAAAAACTTGAATTCTTAAGGTTTGCGTGAATTGTTCTCAGATAGCGAAAAAAAGAAAGCGCAAACAGACAGCTTGATTCAGTATTTACTAAATCTTCCTGATTGACAATTTAGCATTAAAAAAATGTTCAGTTACGTTGAATAAGAGCTTCCGTGGAAGTACGAACAGAAAAGTCCCCGTTTACAAAAATTGATCCATACAAATAGGCTCATGTAGTGGTGAAACTTGTTTGTATAGGAGTGAAGTGGCTGTGAGGCTCATTTATATAATTCAGAAGTCCGAAGTTACTTCACTGATTATTATCTTGATAATTGTGAAAGCATATCAGAACAAATAACTAATCGGTAATATACATAGGTATATATATATATATATATATATATATATATATATATATATACATACATACATACATACATACATACATACATACATACATACATACATACATACATACATACATGCTTGCTTGCAATTTTTCCTTTTAAAAAGTGGCCCCAGAAGGTGTTAGCCATCCTTTCATTTGTAATATAATTGCAAGCTTCATGACCTTTTCTATTTTAGATGTATCACCCGGAGTTGAGACTAACTAGGCGCAAATGGACTTTGCGGAATTTACAAAAAATTCTGGCACTCTTGAGAATTAAAACTGGAACTTTTTTTAATCAGGATTTCCAGTTTGTGTAACTCATGTAAGTAGCATACATGCATTTAATGTTAAGTGTATATGGATTATGTGTGCGTGGAAAGCATGTTTAAATGTATGAAGGAAGTGTTGACTCAATCCTCCTTTTTGGAAATGAAGAGTGAATGTTTAGTGCAAAGTTCATTTACTTTTTAAAGGGAAGTATGTATGTATGTATATATGTGTATATATATGATATATATATATATATATATATATATATATATATATATATATATATATATATATATATATATATAATATATACATATATACAATAGAGAGAGCGAGAGAGAGAGAGAGAGAGAGAGAGAGAGAGATCTTGTAGGTGCTAGTTAATAGTGTGAAAGATGTGTCTGAAAAGAAAGGTCTTACTATTTACTAAGCATCAACGCGCCTGCTAGATAGATGTAGACAGATGTGAATGGTGCTAGTGTGTAAATAAAGTTCGACTTTTCACTGATGAGCCTTCATTGTATGTGACTGAGGCACCAGGCACAAAAACCATTTTTGGCATAGAGGCTCATCTACAGTTAAGCAGACAAATTATGACTGGCAATGACCTTCTTGATATATATATATATATATATATATATATATATATATATATATATACATATATATATATACTCACACATACACATACACATATGTATATATCTCGATGTACTCCACAATGAAAAGGAAGGAGAAACCAGAGGAGAAGAAAGTCCAAACAGATCCTAACTTGTCCCACACTTTTATAAATATAAATACATTCATATACGTATATCTGTATCTAATATATATATATATATATATATATATATATATATATATATCAATATAATATATACATATATATATCTATATATATATATATATATAATATACATATATTTATATGTATATATATTTATATATATGTCACTGCTTTAGTCATATCTTAATTGCTTAATCACTGATGAGCTCCCTCTGCGAATAATTTCCACAATGTCTTGACCCTCGTGTGCCTACTCACAAGGCTCATCAGCAGAATCCAACCTCATATACAAAATGCACATTCATACATATCTTTCAGACACTTTCGTGCTTCCTGGATATGAAACCCCTTTCTGTCAATCGTTCTGACATGTCTTTATTTCTCAAATGAGATCTTACCTTGTTTCTTCCTTTCTTTAGTAAGTAATGTTTGTCCTTGAAATTCTTACAGTATTCTCTGTTACCTTAACCGTTATAAAAAGTAATACCGTCTTTGAAAAGTGTTCTTTAAGCAGATAGCATTTGCACGCCAGTGCCAGCCACTTGGTCACATTTTAACCATTATACGGCAGTGACTTACGTACATTTTAATTACCCTCGTTTTGTCGTAACCATCACTTCCACAATTATTCTCAAACTTACACAAATTCTACCTCTCATTCATCGTTGCAGCTCTGACTTTCTATCCTTCATATTCAGCAAATTTTTCTAAATACTCACTCCATCGACTAAGGAAATGATGTAGATCAGACATCTCTGTTTTCATCCTTTATTTTAAGGTAAATTTTTTTGTCTGTATTTACTTCCTTGTAGAGAAACTTGTTATTCTTTCTCATGTCGTTGCTCACATTTACCCTCCCTGTATTTTGTTGCTTTCTTTTTCTCTCAGTTTCTTTCTGACTAATTTATCTAGCCTCCTGTCTACCTGTACATTATCATCTCTTCTGTCATGTAATTTCAGCTCAAATAATCTCCTTTTTCCTTCATTAAACCTCTTATTTCCTCACCCGTGTTGGTTTTATTCTCTCACCCCACAGTCCTATACCCTAAAACACTCCCTGCTGCCTCTGTGACCCCATCCTCATGTACTTCTCCACCTCGTTTCTTTAACCCTAACACCCGTTTTCATTCATTTTCTCCTTATATGCTCTTCTCACTTCCCTCTAATTAAACTCGCTACCCTTGATTGCACTTACAGTCACACCTTCTGACCTCCTCCCTCCCTCTCTCTCTCTCTCTCTCTCTCTCCTCTCTCTCTCTCTCTCTCTCTCTCTTTCTTTCTTACATTTGCACACGCATGTATGTATTGATTTATATTTATATTATGTATACATATGTATATTTTGCCAGCCTTTTTCATTATTTTCTTTTCCAGTGGGAAGTATAGTCTCAAGTAGCAATGTTCCTGCAATCGTTAATCTCAAATGTTGGTTATTGATTTCTAATGAACTCTGAATAATTATCCCGGATAGTGAATATTGATTTGTTATCATGCACTACCTAGTTCAGTAATAGTTTTTATCCTTTACTGAAAAATATTAGAACAATCTTTTTGGCAGTTTTTTGGATTCTGATGCTCTTAAGGTCATGGAAGACTGTAATGATACTCTACGTTACCGTGCACAGTTGCCTAAAAATTTGTAACAATTTGACAACACTACTGTTTATGTATGGTACATCGATTTGATCTTCAATTTGTATATTAATCCCCTACTTGCCAATGTTTGTATGGCCTATAGTTTTTCTGTCGGTTTGTATGTCTGCGTGTCCGTCATCTGTTTATCTGTCAGGTCGTTATGTCTGCCCATCTTTCAGTGTTTGTCATGCATACCTTGGCATTGTAACCGCATGGTTGAAGGGATTTTAGTCGAACTTGGTAACATGGGGGGATGGTGATATATGTTTTTAATTGCAATTGAAAGTCTAAGACTAGTGAAAGGGAGTTATTCTGTTAGCTTAAATGGGAATTGTCGGATAAGATATTCATGTCTTTCAGAAATTCATGGTTATCCCTTAGCAATCTGCATGAGTTGCAGAACCAGTTTTTTTTAAGTGAACAACAGTAATATACAGTAACTTTTTTCCACTGAAACTGCCAATTTAGGACACTGGGTACTTACATGTCAAGTAGGACATAGGGGTAGGCTATCCTGACCTTAAAGATATGGCTTCTCACTGTCGTTGTGGGTAAATTGAGCATTTCCTATGGAAAACAATATGAAACCCGCAAGTGTCACACAAAACAAAATTTAGAAAAATTGCATTCCTACTTTTTTTTTCTCTCTTTTAAAGAAAACTTGGTGTTACTGAATAATGGATATTATAGTCTGTTACATTCGGTCACGAAAGTTAATTAATAGTTTTTTCAAGACCTTATTCAAAATAGTAACAATGACTGGGCAGCATAACTGGCAAAGCAACTTCTGGAATTGTCATGATGCTCCATTGCTCTTCCGTATTACTGTTGGTAACGTAAAAGAACGAACAATATGACTTAGTAAGTTAAAGCAGAATGTCCTAGAACATGGGATGTAATGCTTCCCATGCACGACGTTGCAGTGACGTCACGTGCAAGACCAGTCGATGTGGGCAGAAAGACCTATTAGCACGAACTAACAAGAACAATAATCGACCATAACATAGCCGTCAACACAGTAAGACATTAAAAAAGCATGAGTGTCCCATATCGCTGTTATTCTTATTTCCGAAGATTTTTCATCTTGCATGGAGATCATTCTTATTTTCCGTTTGTCTCTGTGTCTGTTGCGTTTAACTTGCCATTGCGACTCTATGCCTCGTAGGGAGTTAGTGCCGTCAGTACGTATTACTAAAAGTTCTTTGCAGTGTCCCATCGGCTCCTAGCTGCAACCCCTTTCATTCCTTTTATTGTAGCTTCATTCAAATTATCTTTCGCCCATCTTGCTATCCACCCTCTCCTGACAATTATTTCATAGTGCAACTGTGAGGTTTTCCTCCTGTTACACCTTGCAGACCTGCCTGCTCTCATTTTCCTTTCCAGCTCGGAATGACCTTATAGGTTCCAGTTCTTGGCCTTTGGCTTTAACTCTATATTCCATTCAATTCCATTGCAACACTTATGCAACTAAAGGTATTTCAGTCAAATATGGTAGTTAATAGATCGTCATGCATAATTTGCATGAAGGAAGGTCATCTACTTGTCTTCTCTTATGTTTACTGTCATTGCAACAACTTATCCCACACGGGTGAAAAGGATTTTCAACTTAGTGCAAAGGCTATCATGCATCGAGGTTCAAGAACGAATATCTTCAGTCTTAATATCCATATTTCAGTCCATAACTGTCTCGTCACAATTTGTGTTTTAATATGTAATGATTTTATTAACAGCTGAATTTGTTTTAAATTTTGTAGATTTTTTATACAAACTAGCTGACCAACTTGGCACTACCCGGGAAAACTGAATTGCAACAGATAAACTCTCTCTCTCTCTCTCTCTGTTACGATAGTTGCTTCAGATACAT
>NC_061091.1:59699288-59736788 GCF_015104395.2 Macrobrachium nipponense
ATAATTATGTCACCCATTCACCATCATGAATAAACATCCAATAAGAAACTGGGCAAACAGAGCCACTCAGCCGTGTACAAAAGCCAGGTTGGCAGCGAGTGCAAAAAGTTGGCGCTCCATAAATATTCCATCTAATATGATCATGAAATTGTCATGGTTTTAACTATCAGTGTTTCAAGCGGCCGTTTTATATGACTTTAGAAAAAGTTTATTCCAACAATAAATGACGCCGAATATTTTACGCTGCAATTGTAAAAACAAGTGCAATATGTAGCCCATTTGTGTCATTTTTCCCCAAACAAACTTACACATAACTCCGATGCATTTGAATTTCCAATTTGGAAATTAAACAAAATAGTTCCGTTTAGATTCGCTGGTGCTGTCAGATAGTGTGTTTGTGTGTGTATGTGTGCGTGTGTGCGTGTGCCTGTATGAGAGAAAGAGAGAGAGAGAGAGAGAGAGAGAGAGAGAGAGAGAGAGAGAGAGAGAGAGAGAGGGAGTCCACCGAGCTGATTGAATTATTCATATATTCATATGTTTTCGAGCAAATAATTATACTGTTTTGATTTTTGTGTGGGGGAGGGACCGACTCCGGTCTGCTTCACGTAAGTGATAAATGTTTCGAATCACAGATTAACTTTCATGGAAATAATTTGATTTACGATATGAGGCTGATTTGTTTTGCATACTAGATCACTCACTCCCTTTCATAGAGTCATATTAATGATGCCATTCACGCTGATCTACGATGCTCTTTTTTTAACCAAACTAAATGTGCGCTTTGGAATGTTCAGAATGGGGTTTGGGATACGAGAGAGAGAGAGAGAGAGAGAGAGAGAGAGAGAGAGAGAGAGAGAGAGAGAGAGAGATGAATATTGCAAAATGGCAGTTTCAAGAACGAGTGAGGAAAGGAGACTGAGATGAAGGGAAATAAAGATAAAAAGTAAGGTTTAAGGGAGAGTAAAAGACTGATAGAGAGAACGAGAAAAAAATCAGTAATTTAAAATCATTGGTTATGAAAGGAAGGAAAACGAGAGAGAAGAAGCATGAATGTAAAAAAAAATTGCTTTTACAAAACCGGGAAAGATTTGGGAGGGGTACGATTATCACTTATCTATCATTTTAATCAGAGAGCGTTATAAAAAAACTTCATATTGTTAAAAAAGATTTTCCATTTATATTAGAGATAACAGAATTTTGTAAGTTGCTCCCTTCAGTATATTTGGAAAAGTTGTCCTTTTTGGATAGTGCATTAAACTTCAAAAGTAGAGTATAACTTTGTTGGAAACAGTGGTTTGGGGGAGGAAAGTTCTATGTGACAGTATGATTTTGATTTAAGAATTTTGTTGCTTCTCGATTCTTGCTGTTTTTTACGCTTTGTATTTGAGTACGCTATTTTTTGTTCACGAAATTTTAGTAAATAGAAAAAAAAAAGAATAGAAAAAAGTTCTTCATAAGGAGAGAGAGAGAGAGAGAGAGAGAGAGAGAGAGAACTACGACAAAAGGCTAGTAAGGTGGTGGTGGTGGTCAGTGTGTGATCATGTATGTGACCTCTGTGGCCCCCTACTCACCATCGTCCTCCCCATCTTCCTCTTCGTTCTACTACTACTTCTCCCCCTACTCAGCCTCTCCTCGGCTCCAGGCCCTCCCCCGCGGCCCCTCGAGACTGCCAGCGGCGGCCGGGGATGGGTGGAGCAGTAGTAAGAACAGCAGAAACAGCAGGAGCAGCAGCACCAACAGCGGGTAAAGAGGAGGCGAAGGAGGAAGAGGAGGAGGAGGAGGAGGAGGAGGAGGAGGAGGAGGAAGGCCGCGGTGGTCGCTGGAGCCCATTACAGCTCACATTCCTCATCCCTGGCCCGACGCATCCATTGGTCAGTTTGGGGCCGGCCCGCTCAATACGCCGGCCTGTCTCCGCCAATCAGCGCTCGCCGTGAAATTAATATCGTGACGTCACAGAAAGAATAGCCCCAAAGCCCCGTCCAACTTATGAGGCCGAGGAAAACGTCTCATTCCGCACCGAAGGGACTTCGGGCTGCTGAGGCGGGCATAAAACACCTGCCCCTTTTGTTCTCAGGGCTGAAATATGAAGGTCTCGGAGGCAGAGGGGCATTTGTCTTAGTAATGTGCGCTATTACACCCGAGGAAACTTTGGGGGAAATATGATAATGGCAAGAGGGGAGAATGAGGGGCTCTTTCCCACCGTCTTTCTCTCTCTCTCTCTCTCTCTTCCTTTCTCTTTCTCTCCCACTCGACGAGGGGAAACGGCCACCGCCGATGAGAAGGAGCTGGAGGAGGAGGATAAAAAAAAAGAAGAAGAAAGAAAATGAGGCAAGGCGGACCAGGGAGTTGAGGAAGGGGGATTGGGTCCGATTGGGATTGAGGGGTAGGAGAGCGTCCCTGGGGTTAGAATGAGAGCAATGGCTGTATGATCCGGTAGCCTTCTTGCCTCTAGTCATAACCTTAAAGAAGAGACAAAGACACTTCATGTCTTGCAGGAAAAGATTATTCAGCCGGGACGCACAATAAAGATTACGTCTGACTATGATTTTCCTGGGATCATTTGTTATTCATTTTCCTTACAGATGAGAGAGTTGCTCTTTTAAAGATCGTAATTATTTTGCGAGGAAGGAAGGGGAGGGCCATTCCTTTTCTTTAGTAAGATGTGATTCAATTCTGTAATTTAGTAGTTTGTTTTAGAATGTGTGTTTTATGCTTTTTATTTCATCTAGTTTTGTAAGTATATTTATTTGCTACTTTTCCATATCAAATTTTCTTTTAGTATTTAGTACTGATAAATACTGAACTTCACATAAATTGAATTGTTATTCCCCGGGAAAGCTTACTAGAATGGCAGGTCTATTGTTTATGTTGGATTTTGCCGTGTAATGAGTTACTCAGTTTTACTGCCAAATCTGTAATTTTGTGCCTTTACCTATATTATAAAGAATGCCACTTAATGTCAGCTTTTAGTGATAGCCATAAAAAATAAGTGATAAAAACTTATTATGATAATGGGAGATGTACGCTACATTTGATTTTATCCCTCTATTTTCCGAAAAAAAGAGGAAAGAGTCTACGCAAATATGACAAAACATTTCACTATCGTATATATAATTCAGGGCTATTTTTTACATAAATGTTGAGAGAAGCGTATTTCCTTTCAGTAATGAATAGTGAAAAAAGTATTGATAAGTAAACCTCTAACGGTAGTTCATTTATAATATATGTTCTTGGACAAATCATTAGCCCCAATCATTAGACATATATGTAATATATATACATATATATGTATATAAATGAGTGTATTTATTTGTGTATAGTATGAAAACAGCAGAAAGGTCCAATACACACACATATGTGCTTGTGCATTACAATGGTATCTTTGAAGATACAACTTTGATACAACGGACGTGGAAAATCATGACCAATCCTAATAGGAATATATATATATATATATATATATATATATATATATATATATATATATATATATATACATATATATATGTATGTAAATATGTATATGTATATAGGGCCCCACAATGAAAATCTCACGTTCACTCGTCTTTAAAATTGTTAAGGTGCTGGTTAAGTGAGAGTTAAGGATCCCGATGTTGTGGATGTCAAGATCCTGCTGGCAGAGTAGGAGTAACCCTTAAGAAAGTGAAAAAGTAAAATGGTCATTGTGCACGTTTTACGATGCTTTCAGCTAATACTGTATGAGTGGTTTGGTGTACTTCATCGAAATTAAGGTGCTTAGAATCACGTTTTTTTGTTACTAGATGCGTAATAATCGTTTTATGAATTGAATGCTGTTATTTATCTTTATTGTTTTAGTGCAAGACGGTAAATTATGTTTTTGATGACGATTGGGGATTATTACATATAAGAAAATTTTCATTATTTTTATAACAATGGTGACGGTGGTATTACTGATAGCAATTACCTTTAGATGAATTATACTGCTAATGCTAGTTGCGTTAATAACTATTTTCTTTGTAGCATCTTTACTCATAATGGGAAGTGGTTGAACTCAGAGTTTTGTTTTCTTCTCTCTCTCTCTCTCTCTCTCTCTCTCTCTCTCTCTCTCTTCGGGAGATTGGAGTTGGAAAGAAGTCATTATTCCTATTTTATAGAAAAGTGTGAAAATTGAGAGAAATGGATGAGTATATTTAAAGTACAATACAGAGAATAACACTAAAATAGGAAATTACTGGGACCTTAGTAGGCCAGTAACGTTTTAGTTTATTTATATACATCATTTAAAAAAGTCGAGAAATTCATTATTATTGTAACCGATTCCCGTAAGATTTTTCCGTGTCCCGTATGGTTTTTGAGGTTTACCTAAGAATAGGTTTTTTTTTTTGTAACTAAGACTAAAAAAATCACTTATCAAAATCGGGATCGTCATTCATCTGTTTTTCCAATTTCCTGTTTTTGTGTCTTAAGTTCTTTATTTCTCACCTCTTTTCAGAGGTGTTTCAGATCTGTCTTGTAGAAGCTTGCTATGCAAGTTAATGTCCGTCATGCGAGTTCCTTTTTTATATCTATATTTGGAATAATAATAATAATAATAATAATAATAATAATAATAATAATAATAATAATAATAATAATAATAAGAAGAAGAAGAAGAAGAAGAAGAAGAAGAAGAAGAAGAAGAATACTAGCAGTAATGGTAGAAGTAGTAGTATTGATACCTGAAGCTTTAAAGAGTATTTAGATAACAGACTGGCATTAGCCCCATAGCTACAGTCATATACCTTAAGTTACAAACTGTGAAATAAGATAAAACATTGAGATTATACGAACAGATAAGTTTAATAGAGATTTACCGTTATTTGCTACTGATTTTGCTGCGCGCCAGTATTCAAGCTCTGTAGAGGGTTCAAGTTGCCACATTGTCCAGTACCAGAGGTCATGTCTTCCCTATGAGTAACAGTCAAGTTGTGGAACAGTCTCTCTGGCAGTTTTAAGTTTTGTAGATGCCTTTCTTTCAGTATTCAAAAATTGTAGATTTTATTTATTTCTTCCAGGATACATTTTAATGTTATGAAACATTCTATCTGACAGTTTCTAAAATTGTGGAACAATCATCTTGGTAGTGTTATAGATGTTGATGCTCCTAACTTGTGGAAGTGCCGTATACCTTTGGGTAGACATGATTTTACTTGTCTCGGCAACAATTTGTATATATTTATCCTGTGTTGATTTGTCTGTCTAAATTTATCTGCTATCCAGTGGATGATGGTGTCGTGGAAAACCAGTTGCTAGTATGTTTTCTGTTTTCCACATGCGAACTTTTTATTCTTATGAAAACTGCTACTGATTTAGTGGTGCTTGATCAAGATCTACGTTCCTTTGTTTACATCTTTTTAATTTTTCATTCCCTCATTTGCTTTGCTTATGCAAAATATCAATAGAAAAATACTTTATTCAATAATCTCAGAAAGAAAGGGATGCGTTTTTCTTTGGTAGGGACATTTTATACATATGAGAATCATGGTTAGGAAGCTAAATTTCTAAGGAGCTTTTAGATTTTTTAAGCAAGCTTACCGTTGTCTGGAAATGAGAATCCATTGCAATTCAGCATGGAATTGTGAACCTACACCTCTATGACCCAGAGCTTGTTGCGTTATATGAATAGTTGTTTCCTATGTCTTCAGTTCACGATCTGGGTGATGTGTTAAATCTTAGTAAACCGAGGTTTTGTGTCCAAGAACTGAAAATCTAAGTATGACATATGATTGCTAGCTCTTGAAACTTGTGATTTTAACTATAAAGCTTTGAAGCTGCTAAATTAGGATCACACTGAAAGTAATAGCGAATATGTCTATGGGAACAGCATTCCTTGGGTTTCATGCTTTTGATTCTAGAAATATCCATTAAAATAAGTTACGAAGTTTGTAATTATATTGCCTTTCAGTATTATAAATGGTGTATCATTATTAATTTCTGGCACAATTACTAAATGTTTTGAACTATTATGTAGGTCCGAATTCGAATGGAAACCAATTAACCCAGAGCATGTCATGTCTTGCAATCTAATTATGAAGAAGGTCAAAGCAGTGCCATGTATTGTTAAAATCATCTCTCTCCTCTCTCTCTCTCTCTCTCTCTCTCTCTCTCTCTCTCTCTCTTCTTTTCTTCTCTCTCTCTCTCTCTCTCTCTCTCTCTCTCTTTCATATAATCATAATCAAATATATTTTCTCTCTCCCAAGTAAAGTATTGTTTCCGTTATTTAAATAAAACCCAAAGTTGTTTAATGAATTTGCTTAGCATCAGTGACGTTCAATAACCGAATGATCTTTTTTATTTCTCGTATTTATGGATTACTTGCATGAAGTATCTTCCTCCCATACTGTAAGAATTTTATTTTAGTTTATATTTTCGAGTAGATATTTATTATATCGGGATATATTTTATTAATTTCTCTATATGATTGTGATTTAGTAGAGTTTTCCTTTTGCTATGGCTGTTACTTACCTTTTTCTTTGCTCATCGTATTCTGAGAAAGTCTGCATAGCAAGTTAATGTTAAATGAATCTTGTTTTTCTTTGAATATATGTACATTTTGCATAATAACAATATTAATAGTAATCATAAACTTTATGGACATATTGACACTAGTGAACATAACGATACCAAATACTCTGTGATGACTCCTTCAGTTATTCATCCTAATTTCAAAAGGAAATTCATGAAATGATGCAATGTTTTGAGCGAATTTCCCTTTCCCTCGCCACGTGCGAGTGTATAAATATATTTCGTGGCATGATTCCTCAACCTGGAGCGCTCTGCCACAGATTTGCAAGTCAACTGTGAAAATATTTGCATGTGTTTCTGCTGGATTTTTAGTTTGGCGATTAAGCCTAGATTAACTGATGCTGTAGCGGGCTTATATGCGAAGGATAAAGTGGCCATTGCTAAGAGTAAACTGATTGGGCCGGACTTTACTGACTTTGCTGACTTGGGCTCGCAGGACTTAGGACCTTTTTTTTCGGGACTCAGTACTTTAGGCCTTTTCTTTTTTCTCCCAGCGGGATTATTATCGTTGATTCTGGTGCCGTGGACGTTTATCGAGCTATTTCCTTACTTGGAAAAACGTTCTTGATTTGTGAACGGGTTTTGGATGTTTCCCATTTCTTATTGTAATGTAATTTTCATTATAAAAGTTTTTATATTTCATGACATTCGACCATATTGATCTGTTTAATTCAAGTTTAATATTAGTTCTCCGCTTCACTTTTAGCCTTTTTCTGTCGTCTTATGCATAGTGCATTTTTGGATTAATTGGTATCTTTTAGCGATTTATGTTTCGTACTGCCTCTTCTTATCCTCATTAGTATGTGTGCAAATATTCATTTTACATTATTTTGGCTTTGTAAATATTTCTCTCTCTCTCTCTCTCTCTCTCTCTCTCTCTCTCTCTCTCTCTCTCTCTCTCTCTCTCTCTCTCTCTCTCTCTCTCTCTTTAACATGATACAGTACAGTATGTAGTTGGTACAGAAAACAGAAGTTCTTTCATACATTATTTTGTAAAAACACACACACGTATGTATTTATGTATGTATATGTGTATGTGTATGTATTTGGTGGTCACCATATAACCAATGTTTTCAAGCACTGGGGTGTCACATAGGTTTCTCCTGCATAGCCTTCCACAGACTTTGGTTGAAGTTCTGTCGTCTGAAGGGACGATCGAGAGAACTATCCATTTTTGCTTTTGTTTCCTAACTTCTACTTATTTATTTGTTTTATTTTATTTTTATTTTTTCTATTTTGTTATTTTCCTATACTTAGCTGTACCTGTTGAATGTAAAATGTACAACTCTACTTTCTTCTCGTTTTTCCACTTTTTTTTGTTATTTCTTGCGAATGTAACCTCATGAAAAATAAAAAGAATGCTTAATCACTCTCGTAAAAACTGATAAAGTTTCATTATCCGATTGCACAGGTTCAGAGCCCCTTTCTGTTTTTACATCTGAAAAGTAACCTCCCAAGTCGTAACTGTATATTTTTAGTCTCTCCTTGGGGAGTAATCGATACGATGTCGTTTAATAAGAGAGCCCACCAATTGACCGATTTAGCCACGAGAGTTACGGTCATAATTTGCAGATTTTCGATGTTTATTCTTTGTTTGCGAGGGACTGGCTCCTGTGCTGTTGGCTGCGCATGACTCATTTCTACTTGTCCCAAGTCCACCTGCTCCCGTTCCCTTGGTCCCAAAGGGACTATCGTCGCAGTGGGTGCTTACTTGATTCCTTTACAGTTTTCCGTTTATTAGGCGGCCAGGTATTGTCTCGTAGCGCCATCTCACCTTGTGTTTACTCAGGAGAACATCAACCCCTCGCGTTCGTAATAGTTTGTATTTCCTTTAAGGCTTAATTTCTGGATTCTCTCCCTCTCCAGATTTCCATGATTCCTGTTCCTTCGCTTCGGTAAATATGGCAGATTTATCCTGTTCCCGTTTTCTATTTGCTCTTTCTCCTGGGATAGATGACTTTCAAGCTGCTGGTTCTCGCGATTTGGCTTAAAATTTGAGAACGCCGTTGTGAATGTCTTTTATTGTAACAATACGAGTCATCTATATTGTAAGCTTAGATTTCTTCTTCAAGACCGGTAATTTGTTATTACTATATTTCCATAACAGATAATCTCATTATTCTTTATAACCATTATTCATTGATTTATGCCTTCCTGTAAGTTCACTATCCACCTATTTAAAGTCCTTGGTATTAGATCTTTATTTTTCATGATACTTATGTGTACATTTCATTACCAGAAGGAACGTTTACTATATACAAGGCAGGTTCCGGGTTACGATTTAAGATGTCAAATAACCATAAGTTTACGTATACATTTTTTTATATCTCCCCTTTTGCAATAGAATTGATATAAGATACATTTTTCTTCTTACGGAAGTTATAAAAGATAAATAGAATGTCCCCAATTTTTAAAAAGGATTTCGTAGATGTGCAGTTGGAGCTTAAACTTTAACATTTGTTATTATATTCTCTTTCGGGTTCCTCAAGAATCAAGTTTGAGTGTTTGTGGCTTCTGATAATTCATCTTTAAAAGCTCATAGCTACTTTGAACTTTTATAGAATTTCGATATTCCATTACGAAGACACTGTGCATCAAGTTGGGTCCTTTTCCAGTTTCAATATTTTTTACGATAAATTCTTTAGTCATCAGTTGTCAACTATTTAAACCTCCGAAATATTCGTTTAAACCATAACCTATTCACTCTTTTGTAATTCCGTTTAATTCTTATTACTCTGTCCAACGAAGTTCACCATTCTTTACAAAAAATCTTTTGTGGAATACGTGGATTTCAAAATGTGATGTCATTCAGTATAATGTTTTCTTTTAAATTGTTAATCACCAAGTGCGGATTCTTTTATATAAAAATTCTTTTAACAAAATCCCGTGACATCAAATTTGGCATTTAGTGCTAAAAGAATTATCGAAATCTTCCTCAAGTGTAACTTTTTAATGATTTATAACGTAATCTTTTGAAATACTGTTGTACAAAATACGAGGTTTTTCAGTATTGATTATAGTGTTCCGCAAAGACGTTTGTAATTTACTGGGAATTCTTAGGGAATTCTTATAGATTTTAGTATTTCGTATTATTTTTAAATGTTATGTATAAAATATTACCTTTTTTTGTTGAACTTGATGTTTTTCAATTCAAGTACAACCTCTTAATAGATTTTAATATTGTATGTTACGGAAATCCTAGTTATATACCGGTGTTGACCCCTTGATTCGAGCGCGGAAGAAAGTGATACCTTCATAATGGGTGGAGCGGATTTCCTCGGGATCATTTCGGCAGAATATGGAAATGAACCAATTTGATTTTTAATTTCGCATGTTTAATTCATTTCGGAGTTGTTGTGATAGGAACGCCTTTAGGTAGAGGGTAGGCACCGCTCCACATTCGGCCCTGCGTCCTTATGGCGTTAGCGCTGTTTTAGCCTCCGATGACAATGGAATCTCATTGTCTTGACGATTCCTCTCAGACGCAACGATCGCCTGCCTCGGGGGTTTGTCTTGTAATTGCAAATGACTTTTAATGAGAAGTTAAACGACCTCCAGATCACGTGTTCGTCACAGTCCATCAGGGGTCGTACGTCGTTTCAGGCCATCACTGGAGGAAACGACCCACCTCCTCCTCCTCCTCCTCCTCCACCTCCTCACTTCTTCTTGGTCATGTCTTGGTTTAAGGCGGAGTGATATTTCTCTTAATGGAGAGGGAGGAGAAATCTCTCTCTTTCTTAGGAAATCCTCTTCGTGAAAAAATATTTAGTTTTTGAATTATTTTTTTCTGATCGAAGCCCCATTTTATTCTATAATTGCTTATACCTTATTTTTTGTAGTTAAAGACTACCTAATTATAAGAAGAGATCTTTTATAATTTTGTAAATGTATGAGAGAGAGAGAGAGAGAGAGAGAGAGAGAGAGAGAGAGAGAGAGATGGTGCTCAAATTCTGATTGGTTAGTCAAGGAGACTAAGCCAATCAGCCGCCCTGTAATGGAACCTGTACGTCCGAATGGTTGCGTATTTGGCTTCCAGGTATTGGGGCGTCCCGAAGAGGGCCATTGTAGAGAGGTCCTGGTAAACCTTTGGGGCCTTGACAAGTGTTCTAAGGAGTCCTCCCATCTGCATACGGGGCACGGGCGGAGGCTCCTCACTTCTGATTGTCATTCAAATTTTATTCAATGTCTTGTGTTTGAGGGCTTGATGGCCATGTTTCGACTGATAATTTAATCCTAAGAGATATCCACAAGCGGACTCCATCGAGGGGCCTTGAGTATATTTAGAAGGCATCTGCATATAGAATGATTTCCTCGCCACCCGGCCATCTCCGGGAAAATGATTCGCCGTTCGTTATTGTTATTAGTTGATGAGTGCCAACGTTGCGAAATGTGGATGCTATAGCACTATATAAGTCGTTTTTTTTGTAACGCAACTTTACAGGCATTTCTGGGATCTTGAAATGAATTTTTTTCTTGATATTTTGTTTCCTTCGTTGTATATTATATCAATTTAGATCTCAGTTTTATTGGACTCTAGGATTGAATTTGGTTTGCATCTTTATCGCAAGTCTATCCTTTACTTTGAAAAGAATGACCTTTCTGAGTTTCCGATTCTCAGTTATTTGTTTAGGGCCTGGTTATCAATTCCAGCAGCTCCTTATGCTTTCCCGATGATGAATTCTGTTTCTGATTGTTACAGAGAGATATGGAATTTTGTAAAGAATAAGACAGTTAGGTCGTATACTGATCTAATAATTTTTGGGTTTCCTATTTCAGTAGGATGCACTGGTTTCCTGGAAATATTTTTTTTGATTGATATGTTTTCCAGGTGTAAAAGGTCTGAGCAAATAATTGTTCATTTTCAGATTTTCAGGAGGTAATTGATGTCTTGTAGATAGCAGTTTTCGGTTGACGCTATCATGTGGGAATTTTGATATTTAAAGAAAAGCGTGGTTGAGTGCATAACTGATCCCATTCAATTTGCCGGACCTAAAAGAAATTAACGTAATTCTTATTTACTCTTCTGCAATTTAATCATCCTTATTTCATAGGTAGCGTTTATTAACAAATTTACGCGAGGGAGCGAATGGGATGAAAACCCCAAATCCCTGGAATAAAAAAATGAATAAACAAATAAAGGTATTCCATGATTTGTGCACATTCTTCCCTGTGTGAAGGCAAATGTGACATATGAAGCAGACTAATATATTTGTTCATAGAGGATATGAAGGAATTTATATATTAAATTCAATATGAGGTCTGTAAAGAACTTCAAATAAACTATTAGACAGCTGGAGTAAATATTATTAGCGTAAGTGACGGCCAGTTTACTGCACTTGGGTAAATAAAATCGCAATAAATGCCGGGACAAGGTAGCTACTTTTCTAGTTAATGAGGCAGCTGAAGTGTTTACTTAAATCCGATTTCGCTCGCAGAGAGACCTTTGAAATTTGAAGCGTTGTGCGAGAGCATAGGCAATGAGCTTTGTTTGAATGCCATAAATGAAGCCTGGTCTGACCCTGAAATTCGTTATTGATGCGTAGGGACAGTTGCAGCCTTAACTTTGTTATATTTTTTCTTTTAACATTAGGCCTTTTCCTCTAACAGGGCATGGTTGTGAGATTATTGATAAAATGGATGTTGAAAAATAGAGGTAGTTGATTTATATAAGTATTTGGGAGTAAATATAACAAATGGGGGTAAAATGTAAAAAGAAGATAATCTTGGAACGCGTGAAGCAAGAAAAAGACCAAGCTGTGTGCAGTAAATTGAGAGGAGATTTGCAGTTTCAATGGAAGAAATGGTGGGTATGTGTTGAAGGTCATTTCTCTGACTCTTAATGGAAGTGAAGTGTGGGTATTGATTGTGAAGGAAAGAAAATGGTTTAGACTGCTGAGATAAACTCTTACATAGTATATAGAATGTGCCATAGGAATTAAAAATGGAGAATTGTGGGAATATATAGGAGGGATCAAAAAGTTAGCGCAGATAAATTTATGGCTCAGATTAGAGCTTATCAAATTAAACCCACTAATGATGGAAATAGGTCATTTCAGCTCTGGCTGGCTATATTTCCAAGTCATTAGAATATTGTTTTTACAGAATGTTAAAGGTAAAACCCGGTTCTTGCACCAATACTGGCAACTAACAGACTAAATACAGCTGAATCTAATGCTCAGAATTAGCCACATAAAGCATACACAAGATGTCATCAGACAAAAGCGCAACTGTGACCGTAGTTACTCTGTCTGTCCTCTGTCTCAACTTCGGAGACTTCCGCCCAATTGTGGAGAGCAGAGATATGGCTCTGCCTTTGAAATGTCTCAATCTCAGTGAAAAGGGAGACTACATCCTTGAGGCGGTACCTGACACTCTCTTCCCTCACACTATGCACTGATGGATGCAGGGGGACAGGATTGCCTACAATGAATGTAGACAAGCAAAGACTACACACAGACGTCCATAGAAGCTGTGGCAAAAAGGAAAAAATATTGACCAGGGTGGCAGCCAGATTGTACATTGCTGACATTACCTCCAGCAAGAGGTTCCTGGTGGGCACGGCAGCCATCAGGTTGATATCAGTGTCAAAAATCAACAGCTAGTGACTATTGCACCTCCATAATGAACCTTATATGGAAAGATTTACCCTTCTGTGCCATGGGAAGAGCAATCCTCTTCAGCACAAGCTGCCCTTGCCCACGAGTGCCAAGAGGTAAACAAAAGAAAGTGTTCCAGCTCATCCATGGACTCGCTCATCCGTGTAGTGGAACAGCAGCGAAAGTTATGATAAAAATTTCAAAAAGAGACAAAAAAATTGGGCTTTATAGTGCATCAAGTGCCAAACAAGCAAAGTGGCATTCTGGCGTTAGGAAATTCCCTACCCTCAGACAACGGTTTTATCTTCTCTGTGTAGATGTTGTGCGACCCCTTTCCCTGTTCCAATGGATTTCGGAACATCTTCACAGTTACAGAAAGTACCATACTGTGACTGAAGGCAATGCTAATGATGGAAGTGACAGCTAAGGGCTTGAGCAGTGCTTCTCAGTGGCTAAGGTCAGGTGTTTTCGGATATCCAACAGAGGGCCAGCTTTCACCTCCAAAAGATAGACCACCAGCCACCAGCGGCAAGGATGAAAGAATCCACTCATTTCTCAAAGTGGTGTTCATGGCCAAGTGTCGATATGGTGTTTGAGAAACCCATCTGCAAACTAGGTGAAGTCATATCTGCCAGATAAGCCAGTTGCCAGATTGAAAATTCGGGAAGACTTTGAAAAGTCGTTGGAAGATTCAGACCATACGTCCAAACCCACAAAGACTCCAAAAACATTCAGGTTGAACCAACTGAGCACACGGAGTTTTGTATTCATTAGAAATAATGATCACAAACCTCCGCTAGCCACACCATACACAATAACAACGACTCAAACTAATCTACTTTTTGAGGACAAGGACAGCCCCCACCCCTCCATCACTGCCTCCAGGTTCAGGTGGCAAATCTGATCACCGCCTACAGTACATCTACAGCATAATGATCAATGCAGCTGACAACAAAAAAAGTGGAAAAGACGCACATGCAGAGTTGATTTGTTGAAGGATAAACGTGTGGTTCTAATGAAACAATTCAGTGAAAAAGTGTGCATTCGTATTTTTTCAGTGATATTGCAACAAACACATTACAAAAACTAATTAGGGAACCAAACGGTGAATAAGACATTCAGTGAAAACAGTTTACACTATTACTTCAAACCAATTGCAAACAATTTCTCAGTGGAATTGTGCTTTTATTTTTGTCTGCTGCCATCTTTTGCCATTGTAAATAACAATGCTCTTTTAAGGAATAAGAACATCCTTTGTTTTTACCACCATCTCTTGCAAACTGTAGCATATCGGCACTGAGAATACAGTTTAGTAATGGTGTGGAATGGTTGTCATATCATTGATGAAGCAACAGTTTCCTTTTTGTTTAATACTAGCCCATTCGTGTTTCTGTGACTTAACACTATATCCATCTAAGCGCAATGTGGACCAGTTATCACTACGTATTATTATTGTTTCCCATTTCATCTGATACAATACTGAGTCACACAAGTATAGAAGTATGGTGTAGAAGTAAGTCATAAATAACATGGTTTCCAAAAAAAATTTTTGGTGGGGTGTGGTTGGGGGATGGGGGGTGGGTGGCCTCTTGTGTTTGACCAGTATCACCTGAACTGTGTGGCCCGGGTCACCTCCGGCACCGTTACTGTAAGCAGCTTTCCGCCTGGACACTTATCAAAAGCAGATCAGATCTTCACAGTATACCGGTGTATAAGATGACCTTTACTCATGTGGTAGGAATGTGTACCACTTAGTCCACTGTGCTATAAGGATACAAATTTTTTCAACTTCAGTATAGTACACATGTCTAATTCAGATACAATTTACTTTAACTGGGATTGACACATTTTCACCATCTTAAGATATTGTTTTAGCATTAATTGCTTCTTTGTTTGAAATATGCATTGAATCTGTCAGTCACACAGGTATATATGAATTTCTAATAGCCTCAAGACAGTAAATTCTAAATTTCCTCATATATTTAGAATATGGTTATCACTATAAACCTTGCATCTAGATGGAAAATAAAAGATGAGGCCATTTCTCTCCAAGATCACAAAAGGAAAGTGCTAGATCTAGAAGTTAAAAGGGCATTGTGGCTACTAAAATTATATTATATATATATATATATATATATATATAGTTATATATATATATATGCATATATATATATATATATTATATATATATGATATATATAGATGTAGTATATATATATATATATATATATGAATATACATACTATATATATATCATAGTAGCCACAATGCCCTTTTAACTTCTAGATCTAGCACTTTCCTTTGTGATCTTGGAGAGAAATGGCCTCATCTTTTATTTTCCATCTAGATGCAAGGTTTATATATATATATATATATATATATATATATATATATATATATATATATATATATATATATATATATATATGTGTGTGTGTGTGTGTGTGTGTGTGTGTGTGTGTGTGTGTGTGCTGAAGGGCACCTATACATTCTATACACATTTTAGTTTAAAAAACAATAAGTGCTAACGCGATATGTTATGATGGTGAGGATGGCTGTATTTCAGCTCTAATTAAATATATCGGAATTCCCCAACTTCCCTCCGTTAGTTGGAATCCCATCACAGAAGTAAAGGGTATCTTTATTTCCCATATGGATTTTTGAAAGGTTGTGGTGGTAAGTCCAAGATTAGATTTGGAATATCATAATGAGGCCATTTATATATATATATATATATATATATATATATATATATATATATATATATATATATATATATATATATATATATATATATATTGCAGGATTCATAAACCCCTTTTCCATTTAAAAACTTGTAAATGTAAAAGAAGTAAGATTAATTTTAAGGATAAAACGGTTTAGATAAACCTTGATTTCTTTTACTTGGAACATGTATATTCAGTAGTAATGTATGTATTATACATTTTGTCCGAAGAGGAAGGCCGCAGTTGATCGTACTTTGACAATCCAATTTTTTTCTTTTTATTTTAAGAGCATTCGGTTTTTTCAGGCACATGCATACAGACTTACATAAATATGTTCGTAACCACATGCCTATCGATGTATTATGTTGATTTCTACGGAAATCACGTCGGTGCCAAAAGTGCAATAGTCTTATCCAGCTCAACATAAATGTTAGAAATTCCCGAAAAGCAAAACTAGTAAATATGCGCTAACTATGTTAAGGCCTCGTGTTTTTCGTTTAAAAACGAATGGTATCTGGCTTTCATGTTCTAATTCCCCAGAGCTCATATTCCATATCTTTGTGTTAATAGCAACAAACGAGTTTGAAATCCTGAAATGCTTTCCAGCTCTAAAATGTTTTGGCCCCTTTATGATCCATAACTCTGATTTGATTTCCTAATGGTTGGGAAACTTCGTGCGGCATTATGAGGGAGCCTAACTGAAACCGAAAGCATTTTTTTATAATGAACTTCCAGACAATGATCTGTCTGTGGTGTGTTGGCGAGTTGGAAAAAGACTTTTGATTTTCCTTTATTCCATTCTTAATATTATTATTTCAGCCACTTCTACTTCGAATCATCTTTCGGACAATCGTTATGAATACAGATGCTCCATCGCTTTAGTTTACCTGACTTGCATTATTGTTTGATTGTGTAGTTACTGATTATTTTCATTTTCATAACATTATATATATATATATATATATATATATATATATATATATATATATATATTGGTTCTTCTCTCTTGTTTTCAGTTATGGGTCTTCTTTCAATTTGGGGATTTCCTTCCGAAGCTTACCGCCTCTTATGCTTGTTCTCAGTGAATGTTCATATCCTTCCTATAATAATAAATGAGAATACCATATTGATCACAACATTAATGAGCATTTTTGTTCCAACGAGAACCTCTCCCGAGTCATTAAATGCATTGGAAAATAAGTGACCTCGTGATGTTCTCGAATTTGCATTTTGATGTTTTGCTCTTCTCGTTTTCCAAATGTATAAAAAAATATTAGTAGCCGTGAAGCAACATGTGATTAGTTTAATTATATAGCAGATCTTTGCTTTAATTCAAGTTCCAAAGATATCATAAACTTATCGTACCCGTACCTACAAAAGTGACGGCAACATAGGTACGTTATGTCTGTCTCGAAGGTGAATCAAGGCACCTATATTCAGCGTTATAATACAGGGCCAGTCCCGAGAAATTAACCCTGGCAGGGTCGATAGCAGATGTAAAAATGGTTTTTTATTACCTTTAGACAATCATTGCCACATAAATTGTATGAAGTCAAGCGGTATGTATACATTTTATTACATTTTTCTTTCTCTCCTTGTAACGACTTTGTTCACAGTTCATGGCTCCATATGATTGCATTCAGAACTCTTCGGCACTCGGTTTCTGTGTATATTTATTCATTTCTGTTAAGAGTATTGGCATAGGTAACCCAACGTTCTTATTTAGGGTAAACCTAATCCAGACCCCACTGAAAAATAGGGTAAGAGGAAAAGAGATGGCTTTAACTTAGATTGAAACCCTTATGATGGAAATTTTGTAAAATAAGGAAAAACAAGAAATATTTTCTTTACTGGTTTTATTATAAACTTATACCAGTTTACGGTAGACATGTCAGACACTGCAAGTCGGAGGATGGGTTAAGGGTCGGATGGACTCGGCGTCAGTGGACCTCTTGCGATGCACGGTAGGCATTACTTGAGGTTCTTTGCAGCGCGCCTTCGGCCCCTAGCTGCAACCACTTTCGTTCATTTTACTACACCTCCCTTCATGTTCTCTTTCTTCATCTTACTTTCCACCCTCTTCTAACACTTGATTCATAGTGCAACTGCGAGGTTTTCCTCCCGTTACACCTTTCAAACCTTCTACTGTCAATTTCCATTTCAACGCTGAATGACCTCTTAGTTCCCAGTGCTTAGCATTTGGCCTAAATTCTATATTCAACTCAACTCAACTCGGATGGACTCGGCCTGAAAGTTTCAAGCTTGATTGTTGTAGGTCTTTTCGGCAGTTATGGTGTATTGTACCCATGAAGAACATTTATAAATAAGTTATGAGTTTTCTTAACATAATATCGTTAACTGGATTACTGTTGTGTTTTCTCCGATGGTTGATTATCCCGCCCCATCCTCCTTACTATTTAGCTGAAAGACGCACTCGTGGATTATTTAATTGAAAGACACACCTGGATATATTTTGTTTAAAGTAGGGTCCTAGCGTGTCCTACCGTCTAGTTATATTAATAAATTGTTATTTGCCAGTGTTCTAAAACAACATAACTTCTTTTGAACTTTGGACATTTGTTGTAATTTCATAGATAAGGTTATATTTGTTGTTTTATTCAGTAATCTTCATGTACAAAATCTGTCGGTCATATGATGTTTTATGAACGTGAGCATCGTGATCCTTGGCGTTTGTCGATCTCATTGAACATACAATTTTGTTTGGTAAATTAGTCTCAGAATTCTCTTCTCTACTGTGGCTTGTCAGAGTTGGCGTTGACACTGACATTAATATACAGTTTTTTGGCAACATCTTTCTTCGTGGCCTGTTTGAGATGGGTGTTTTATAGTCAAATAGGTTGCTTCTCTTTTCCTTGTAGTTTGACATATACTTCCGTCTCTCACCGTCTAAGAAGGACGCATAGGGGTCAGTAGAATAGACCTCGGGAGGGTGGTAAGTGTTCAGAAGAGATTTAAAACTGGACTAAAGTGGTCTATGAGAGATTAGAGTTGGGTAGACTATTTGACATTTCAAGTTTTATGGGTTTTAGAATTGCGCTGCAGGGTAGTTGTATTTCCTCTGACTCTATGCTTCGGGTTTTGTTCTCCTCTTCCATTTTCCCTAATCCATACAGTCGTCAATCTTCAAGAGCCGGTTATGGTTTTTTTCTAAGCTATTTAATTTCCATCGGGTCTTTGCAAGCTCTATTCCATCTGCCTCTTCATCTAGAATGTCCTACGACAACTTTCCTGATCTATTTGTAAGTTTGTTTCATCTGTTTGCCTCCTTTGTATAGGGGTATTTGCCTACTTTCCTCCCCAAACGTTGTTTAGCAGTCACTTGGAGGATGGAAATCCATCCAGTATAGGGTCATATTTTCTCCGTCTTCTAACTGAAGAAATTGATTACGTAATGTTATCTGGTGGAGTGTTTAGTTTCTGTAAATTTTATGATGTTCTAGACCAGCGTCGCTTAAGTCTGCTATAAATGAATTTTGTTATGTGAATCCGATTTAGGGACGTCATTCTCTGCAAAGAAATAGTTGTTGTCGTCGACGATTATGAAATCAGACATTATAATCCCTCTTCGCTGCACTTGAGATCACATAACCATATGTGGGGCGATGATCATGTGTTTAGTAACATTCTAAAAACAAATCATAACAAGCACACAAGCTATTAGGAATCTTGCGTTAGCAACAGTCTGATCATTGACCCGAAAGATTTCACTTCTTTTCCTCTTCAAAGAAATAGCTTTAATTGAGGAAGGGAATTTATCTTGGTTTAAGGGAAAATTCACTTTGGGTGTAAGTTCTTACCACCTTTTCTTACACTTCCATTCAAGCACTAGAGGCCTCCTGTCCCACTGGTTGAATTGTGTTGTTGCTTCCTACTTATAACGCCTCTGGCCCCTCCTAGCCCCGTCAGGTTACTTCCTCCCTCTTCTCTCGCTTCCCCCTCACTCCAACCTCCTCCTTTACCCCTCTGGTTTGGAACAAGACATAGCTCAGCGTGGTTGCCAAATAAGACAAAATATCAGGGGCAGAGTTGCGACAGTTTGTGTGTGAGTGACAAATACCGTGATCCCAGTGCCATTGTCTGATCCTGGATAAGCGACATGGAGGCCGACATTTGCATACTAGGGACAGACAAATCAGGGATTCTCGTATAGTTCTCCCCCTCCCTCCCCCCCCAGCCCACTCTCCACCCTCTTCACAACACCCCCCCCCCCCTCTCTGCCGCCACTAACCCCGCAGTATTCCTCATGTCGTAAAATATAAATAGGTCTCAGAGTTTTCCCTTTTGTACAAGTTTTAAAGTCGGTGGACGTGAGGTTCGTGTGATGGGATCTGTTTTTCTCCTGCCTTTTTTTTCTTTATTTGCTAAAAGGATGTGAAGGCGGCAGCGGTTGCTGTGGTTTCAGAGACATTAAGGAAAAGGGATGACTTCTGTAGGAAAAGCCTATCACTTAGATGAGACTGAACGCAGAATGATTTCGTGTTCTTTTGGTTTGATCACTCATTCATCTTGTCTTTCATAAACTTTTAATTGAATGATAGATGATGTTTCGAAAACTCTCGGTATGGCATTAGGAATAAAATCGGGTATGTAGTAGAATGTTTTTCAACAATTCTTTCACGAATGGATTTTTTTTATCCTATAGGTTTATACATAATTCATATATAATTATCAGATTTTCTGGAAAATTGTTCAGTTGCCAAAAAAAAAGAAAAAAAAAAAATTGAACAGATTGCCACAAAAAGATGATTTTTTACATCTATATCAACAATAAGTAGATTTATATTTTTTAGATAATATAGTTATTTCATCCTTATCTATTTGAAAGGCTAAAGGGTAAACAATTTAGATTTACATGCACGTAGCATTTTGATTGAATATGGAAACTAGAATTGGAATAGTATATATAATACAACGTTTCATAATTTGTTATTTATGTAAGGAAGTCACAGAAATTAATTATCTCAAAATTTCGAAAGCAGAAAAATATAAAGGAAACTTCTCTTTTTATAGTTATAATAGTAATTGTGGAAAACTTACGACTGCTGTAGATAAATTCCAATTTTTCTTCTCTGTTTCATTGGTAAAAAAAAGAGGAAGAGGAAATTTCAGAAACATAAGGAAGAATGCTCAGAATGATCAATTCTTGTGTTTAAATCTCTGCATAATTATCCAACGGAAAAAAAATTGGGTTGAGCCGAACAATTAATTTGGAGACTCGTAGGTGGGGTTGGAGTTTGTCAAGGATGGGATCAACGTTCATGTTTATTTTAGTTTATACTTATAATCCCCTCCAGTTCTCGCAGAGCCAGAAAAGGAGACACCAAGGTATTTGGAGGGAGAACTTAAGCATTCATGCAGAATACCCTTTGAGAAATTACAGTTTAATTGAATAGCTAAGTTATCTATAGAAAGACTGAGAGCATTTCATGGTTGTAAGAATAATGGGCATAGATAAGTTTGAAGTTATTACCATTAATGAATAAGAGGATCCTACTGCCAAATCCATGATGATTTAAATAAAAATAAATTAAAAGTGGACTGCAGATTGTATAAAGGCGGAATTGTTCTGCAGTAGTGGGTAATTAGAATATAAGAGAAATTTAGTGTAATTGTGGGCATCGATCAATAAAATGGCCCCATGTATCTCGGTAAAAAAGAAGGAAAATAAAGAGAAACAGTCATGGAATCAACTCGACTGGTGATTTGTACAACAAATGTGGGAAGTGGCAGCTTAACAGTTGTTACGAGGTCACCTAAGAGAAAGATGGACTGTCTGTTTCAACTCGAGGAAACATCAGCTGAGATATTTCCATGAAAGAAGGATAAACGTTGCCATTTTGCGGCTGAGAGAAAGAAGTGAAGGGCGTGGTCGCCGACGTGGATTACTTCTGACATAGTCCTGTTGAAAGAGAAGTCGAATTTTTAATAAGAACAGGCGGAGCCAATGTACAGTTTAGGTAACAAACGAAAAGAAGAATCCAGTAATGTTAAATACGTGGTGCCGTGCGGATATGGTTCATGGCACTTCTCTTTTGTGATATCTCATGGTGCACATTAGTACACACTTCTAATCATTGCGTTACGCTTTCTTGCAAACCGTTATTTTGCTTGGTAAATTTTCAACTTGTAGCATTTATGAAGAGCCGTGGTATACTACGTCATTTGTTCATCGACTCTTAGCGCATTGGTTCAGCTTAGAAAGGAGCGCCTGGCGTCATCGTCACACTGTTACGGAAACGGCAAACTTGTCATTTTAATTCAGCGGAATTGCAAAATATTCAATTCGCGAAGTCTTTCTTTGAGAGTGAGCTCTTAATCATTTTGAAAGTATGGAATCATTCCAATATCCGTACTTCCATATCCTTGTTTTTTTTTACTCCTTTTTTTTTCTTGATACGTTTTATTTTTATATACCTTCATATCGGCCTTCATGCGGTTCATCTGACTTATTTATTTATTTTATTTTCTTTTAGTTTAACAGAAAGTAATCCCATGCATGATTAAGTTCATTGCAAGTATATTGCGTTTCACATGCTCCAGTAGCAAGCGTACGAAACGCAGTACTTGCGGATGAATGAAATGAAGTACTAGACTGAACTACATAGATGTGCGAGATGTGTGTGTGTGTGTGAGCGCGCGCGCGTGAGGGTACCAGGTAGTCCATAATCGGCTTAGTTGTAGGTTATCAAGGGGTCGGAACAAGGCCACCTGATCACCTTAATTGGATCAGGTATGCCTTTGGCCGCATGCACCACCGCCTCTGATGACGAGGTAATGGGATATTGGACGACCGAGAGAAGAGGGTAGACAAGTAGGGAGAGGGAGAGGGGGAGAGGAAGAGGCAGATGGCGGCTGGGAAGAAGGAATGAAGGAAGAACAGGGAAGGAAATAAAACGATAGTCAAAGGATCCTTCGTTCTAAGAGTGCTATCCTTGTGTCGGCTTCCCTCATCTGCGACGTGGAGGTGCATTCGTATTTGTACTCTGAAGGGTCTTAAGCGTAGAGGAGTCTGGAAAGCCAGAGCGGGCTTTTGTTATATGCAAAATACAACTTGAAATCCGAGTCAGTCTCGTTTATATGCGTAGGCGATGTTCTATTTACAATCAAGGATATGCGTAGGGGATGTTTAATTTGTAATCGGGAAAATATTTTTAATTTTTGAAACCGGCTAGTTCTCGACCAAAGATCTCGAGCAAGTATGACGACAAAGAATTATTGCAAAATAGTAAATGAATATTTGAAGGTGCTTGAAGACCAACTTATGATTTTTTTTTTTGGTAGTAAAGAAAATGTGTCATAATGTGAGGTACCACTGACAACTTAATCTCTTTATATCACTCAAATATTTCTTCGTTTACAGTGATGGCAGAGATAATGTATAAAGGAAGTTTTAAGATTTTAAGAAGAAAAAGAAAATAACTTTTGAGTTAGGCCTACTCGTATCATTATCACCGTGACTAACTAAAGTGATAAACTGGAATCTTAAACGCGAATACTTGGGTTACACCATTTTAAATACAATCCCAGATGCCAGACATTATGTTTTTGATAGTCACATGGTTCGTACTACAGTTACCAGTAACTGTAATACGATATTAGTTTTGGCCTTCAGTACACAGTCTTAGCTTTCTTTACTGAAACCTTTTCTTGTGAGCAGAAAAGGAATAGCTTTCTCAATCACTACCAGTTACTTCTGGGACTGCAACTGTAACTTCAAGTTTTACGTTAAAGGAGTTACACTGTAACTCAGTCGTGATTTGTGGTGGAATCTAAAAGAGATCATTGAGTAAGAGGAGAATGCATTGGTTTACAAGTATGGAATGTCAGTGGAGGAAACAGCTGTCAAATGGGAAAAAGGATGGGCAATCAACTTGCCGTTTAGGAGGTTCGGATACTTTTCAAAGAGCGCACGCACGCTGCTGTAAAAGCTTTTATCAAGATTGTTTATGCGCACAATTTGACAGTTCATATTCATTATCTTTCCCATGAACTCTATGTCCCGTTAGGACCGCTGGTTTTTCTTTTAGTTTTGATTTGGAAACTTTGAAAATTATAATGTTTATCTCGAATTTCATGTGAATTTTCATCTTAAAAACATTTCTCTTTTTTCCTTTAAATGTGGTCTATATTTCATTACTTTTGTTTTGCTAGAAAATTACTTTTAAAAGCCCTATTTACTTATTTGGTTGTTTTCTGAATTGTTTGTAACATTTGTTGATATGAACAAATTTAATTTAGAGGGATTAATTAGTGGATATTGATGATTACATACTTTTCTAAAAGTCTTGAGGGGTCTCACACCTCCAGTAACATCAGACTGAAATTTCATAATCGAAATTTTGATGATTGTTTATGGTCTCACCTTTGCTAGTAAGGAAGATCTGCCGTTGTGAGAAATTATTCTTAGCATTTCGAGCAGTTGGTTTCTTGTGAGTTGAGCTCGTTTTAATTTCTTGGCGAATATTGCTGATTGCCTGAATGCATTTTTTTTCTATTGAAAGTAATATGTAAGAGTTTATGGGTTCTGTTTTTGTCACATTTACCACATGTAAGCCTTTGTATGTGTTGCGAAGGTTGGCATTGACTTAACGTTTTGTAGGAAATGCATCCTTTTAACTTTTAGCTTCTTCATTTTTAACTCAAGTCATTAATATTTGTGATAAAATACGTTACCGTATGAAAGAGGAGTAATCTTCTTCAGCTGTTAACAAACTCCTAATTGTTGACCATAACTGAGAGATTTTTCAAACGCTGAAGTCCAACCCGGGTCCGAATAAAAGAAGCGAGTTTAGGTCACTGACAAGGATCTTAGGACTAAACGCAAACAGAATGCGATGAAGCAAGCACTGGTGCATGCTTAGACGAACTAATGATAAACAAATATCGTTTTTGGAAGCAATCATGCTACCTTGTCCACCCTGTACTGTTAACCATAGTCTTCAAAGGGTGAACTATCGCTGCCGTTAGATAAAATTATTGGACGTTAAAATTTCAGTCACTTTATACGTTGTTGTTTTATGTGAAGGTGTTATTCACCCCTTGATTTTATATTAATCTCACCCTGGCTCAGACAAAAGCGGAATTCGTTGCAAATGGTTTGAATATATGATGGCAGCCCCTACTATCTCGTTTGAACTCTTAGAACTGCTACTGGGGGAAAAAGGAAATCGTTGGATATGGTTTGAATGACCGATCGCCGGCCATAGCCTAGTTTGGTTTGAACGTAATAACTACCTGGAATGAAGAGTGCTAGTAGCTCCGTTTGCCTGATTGATTAACTATTGTCCTTTTCTAAAACGAATAGTCATTGTACTTCCGTGAAGTTATTGACCATAACAATATTGTTATAAAATTGTCATCAGGGGCAGTTTTGAGTAAGGAAAAAATTCTTACGGTTTTGTTGAAATATTAGCTGCAGACTTTTAGAGGGTTGATAATGTTTCCTGTTGTTTGGTAATCCAGAGAGTTCGTGAACTCTCATAATTTCATCTATCACGATTTTGAAATACTTTAAACATCACATTGGCTGTCATTGCATGAATTTTTACACGCACACACACACACACACTATATATATATATATATATATATATATATATATATATATATAGATATATATATATAATATAATTATAAATTATATATACACACACACACCACACACACACCACACACACACACACCACACACATATATATATATATATTATATATTATAGTATACCACACACACACACAAAATTATTGCATAGGGTGAAGTTGAATCCTAAACTCAAACTTTTCACATCTTTCCGTAAACGCTGTTTCTTTAATTACATGCAACTCTTATTAATTTTAGGGTTTCATTTTTTTCATATTTCAAATTCACTTTTGGGGAACGTATTGCTCCGTAGCTTTAATTCTTCCAGTCTTCCACTTTTCGAACATTGTTCCCGTGTGTGATCTCCAGTGTCTAGTTTGCAGCTTTAATTGTTGAACAAAAACTTGAGAATTTGGTATTTTCGTATCCTAGGTTTTCCAATTAAATAATCTCGAGGCACCATCATACTGATCATGCGATATATTTAAAGCCCAGATTGTACAAGCAACGACTAGGTATCCAGTTAGTTCCAATGATCTTGTCTTTTCTTTTGTTAGATCCAATAGCTCTCACGTTTCTGGAAATTTTGTTCTGGCTGTGAACAAACAATGCAATGATCTTATTAAGTAGACTCCTATGAGATATTTCATAAAGGTTTTTTTTCGTCTAATTTTTTTCTCTTATTTATAGTGTTTGTTTCTATAATCTGCTTTCCCTATTGGGACCCTTACAAATTTTAAATTTTGCTTTTCCACCGAAGGGAGCAGCTTCGCTAATAATAATAATAATAATAATAATAATAATAATAATAATAATAATAATAATAATAATAATAATAACAACTTAGGTATATAGTCCCCGCTCTGCCAGCGAAAGTCATGAAATTGGCAGCAAAGTAGATACTTGGTAATTAGCTGGATGCTGTGGGTTGCGGTAGAGGGGAGAAATGCATGGTTTTGTAATTGTAACCAATAGAGAGTGCTTGCCGAGAACTGGAAGGTTGACCTCCCGAAATCTCCTAGCTTTAAGAGGAATATATATTTGTATGTATGTATGTATGTACCCGCGCGCGCTATCTGATATATTAATATTTTATTTCCTTTCACTTTCCCATGTTATGTAGATGTCTTGCGGCATTAGGTGCTTGCTAAGATGCTTACACTGGAAGATTAGGGTTTTATAGAATCTCTCTCTCTCTCTCTCTCTCTCTCTCTCTCTCTCTCTCTCTCTCTCTCTCTCTCTCTCTCTCTCCAATCAATAATGTCATTAGTGCTAAGATTTGCTCCCTCCGCTATAAAAGGGTATTTGTTATAAACAGGCCCAGGGCCATTTTAATTAAACTCATTGGTATAAAGAAGAGGCAGAGAACGATTAAGAATGTTAATAAAAGACGCAAAATTACTAATCATTAACATGTAAATCTAGGCGTTAAGGCGGCTGTAAAAAGCGGCGAAATTAGCTTGGCGTAATCTCTTAGCTCGTAATTAAAGCGCCAATATTAAAAACTTTCTCAAGATAAGAAAGGCGGGATGGGAAAATTTGCATTCTTTGAATATTCCAAAACTCACCTCATTTGAATAGTTCCGAATGGGGCTTTAATGTTAGTGTGATAAAAACGACGCAGGAAAGTTTGGGTTAGCCTCAAGATTTTCCTTTAGACCCTCATCTCCTTACCATTTTGCCCCCTCACTCCTCACCCCTCACCCTCCCCTCTTCACCCCATCCCTCCCCTCTCGGGTTGTACCCACTCCAGTAACTCACCCCTTCCCTCCTTCTCCCAAGCAAGCGAAAAAAGAGGAAAGGTGGAGGACGGAAGAGGTGGCCGAGGGAGGGAGGGAAAAGGAGGAAGAGGAGGAGAGGCAAGGGTGCAAGAGGGTGATTTTGAAAATTAAAGATAATGGAACGGTTTCCACAACCTTAGAAACTAAAATCAGCCATGTTTAGCCTCTGCCTGTTATATATTTTATATAATATAATGTCGTAGGAGAGGTTACTTTACTGATTTATAGGTCGAGATATTTGAAGATTTACGAATTATAGGCTAGCGTTTTGTCTGAAATTTTTGGAAGTCTAACGTAGTTTTAAAATTACACTCATGCGTCGAGTCTCCGAGCGTTCATTTCCTTATTTTGTATATTTTTGTTTTACTTTATTTTATGTATGCTTCCAGCGATAGCTAGAAAAACACGCCAATTGATGGTTTTTATACAAATTTTTGTAAAGTTGTGGTTGCAGATTTTATGAGAATTAATAGTGGTGTGTAAGTGATGTAAACAGAGTCTATCATTGTACCCTGTAATAAGGGAGATTGTCCCTCCTCCTCACTGACGGTCTCGTAACATCCTCAAGTAACTATAGTACAATGCACACTTCATTTATAGTGCGAGTCGCCATTCTGTTTCTTCATTCGATTTTTAAAAAAATTTCTTTCGTTGCTTCCTATATTTTTTCTGATTCATTGAAGCTGTGATTCAAACGGTGAATAATTTACAATTCGGCCTACTTTTCTCTATTTTCTTGGAGCAGATGGTAAACTTTGGCAGCCGTTATCATTGAAGTTGATCGTGAGTGGCAGAAAGCTGACTTGTCGGTGAAATGTTTATGCATCCCTATTTATAACTTGCTTTTTTCATTATGAAGTTGCAGTTGGTGATTCCTTCGTCTCGTTAAGAAATTTATACGAGATGGTGATGCTAAGCTGATATTTTTGGATATTCATCCCCTCTTTGAAAAGTGGTGGTGTAAATACATTTCACTATTACAATACTGTGGCTGGTTTGGAGCAACACAGGTGCTTCATTAATATAAGGGGTTTAGGCTTTTGCACCATGTCAATACAAACTCCTCAGTGTCAAGAGTATACCTAATTGTAGTTATTTAATTATGTTTTTTAACTGCAATTCAGTTGTTCATATAGACCACTGAGTTACTGTTAGAGTGATGAACCCCTCTGTCGCTTCCGTTAAACTATTCGTTTACTAAAAACTATGAAAAATTACAGAAATTGCGTCATGTGTTGCATTTGAGTAATGAATGAAAATGGTTCTGTCTTTTGTTACAGTGGCCATTAGTGTTTCATATTTACATTTTGGAGGATTATTTTTTTCAAAGGCAGAGCCATACGCGTCAGCTATTGCAGAAACGATATAAGCTTCTTAAGAGAAGGGATGATTTGCCGGTTAGTTGTACAACGCCAAAAACTGGGGATGCCGAGGGTCACATTCACCGAGAGAACGCGGAGTGGATAAACTAGAGCCCTGTATTTTGTAAATGTTGAAGACCTCAGGTTATATATAATTTACTAAGACTCATGACCATTGTTCACATCTTCTGCTTTTAAGCGTAAGCACTATTCTTCTTGCCAGCGAGATCATATAGGCAGTGTAGCCGGAGAACGTTCGTAAAGTAAAACCTCTGGCAGATTTTTTCAGTATAGTGAGTGTGAGGTATCTTAGCTCATCTTTGACTTGGCTCATTTACTATTCACATTTCTGTGATAATCTGTAATATGGATACTTAACGATTATGTACACGTATTTAGTTTCTGTGTTGTTTGTACGCGCTAGCACTTACAGTTAAGAGGGATTTTAATGTTTTTCGAATATTACAAAATTAAATATAAGGATTCCTTGAGATTAGCTAGATCTCTTTGTTTTTGTTCTCTATCAATAAAAGGATATGATGGTTATGGATCAGCTTGTCATTGTCTTTGATTCATAGAAAATGAATTTCTCCTTATATAGTAAGTGAAGGAATTAAAAGAAAATAGCGTTGAAGCTCGGTTTGGTTAGAGAGAGAGAGAGAGAGAGAGAGAGAGCGGTTGCTGATGTCCCGGATCTTTTAATTACGCCAAGTGACGATCAGCCCAATCTAGGTAAATAAAGAATCGCAATTAAAAAGGAGTGGTAATTTTCACTTAATTAAACGCCCTTGTGTCCCCTAAGCACTGTATTCCCGAACCCCGAGGCAGAAGCAGCAGGAGCAGGTTCACCGTGGGAGGGGAGAGATCAACCCGCCACTGACGTTTTCGATGCGTTAATGTTCATTTTCCGTTGATTTCACGGGTCTGTCTTGTCACCAGATACTGGGATGCTGATGCCTGATTTCGCTGCAATATATAGGGCCTGTAGCTCCACTGGTATCCTTTTTTTCCTCTCATAATTGGTTCCTGAACTTTCTCGATTGTGAATGCACGTTGGATTGATCTAACCACGTTTTTTAATTCTTAAGCCATTTTTGTTCCAAAATTTCAACACTAAAGATATTAGAACGGCAGCTTTAATTATTCTGAGGAATAGAAAAGCTTGAAATATTCAGAACTTTACTTGATTTCTAGTATGATGCTATAAAAATATTTTTCTTTCCTTCACTACTTGTTTTTTTAACACGAGCGTTTAATACTATAGTTGGTGAAGGAAGTAATTACAGGCATAAAATGAAAAATAAATGGAATACCATTGTCAACTTGAATATTATTGAGTTAGTTACCCTAGTGTCCAGGCGTCAATCCTGCTTAGAAGTGTTGCAGACGGGAGTTACTAGATCCAAATTTATGATATATATCTGCTCTTAAGTCTCCTACGGCTTCGCCAGTATCCATACGGCGGATACCCGTATCCCTTCTTTTGATGGAGATGTTTCACTCAGCATGGCTGAATGTATGTCAAGAGATCCTTAAATTTTACACGTGGAGAAACGAGACGAACGAAAATCCAAGTTGATTCTGTTCCATAATTAAAACGTATAAAAAATGCGGCTGTTTTCTCAGGAGATAACAGACTTATATCATGATGAGTTAATAGAATTAGACTGTAGAGTCAGAAAATGAAATGAATGAAAAAACAAAATCCAGACCCTCGACACATTGATGTATAAAGTGATTTTTTGTAACATTAAAGGGCCATTTTAAAAGTTCGTTATAAACATTTATATGACAATCAATTTCTTTGGGGACATGGTCAACTCAGATGATAATGAATTTGATGTAAATAAAACACGAGAAGGTATAAACTTGGAGGAAAATTTAACCTGTCACTTTGCCTGAAATCCCAAAACGCAACTAGCACATAAAAAAATAGATGAAATAACACTGTTGCCAGTGGCTTTTTGTAATGGATGCTTGGACAGTTATTTTACAAAAGATGTTAAAATAATGCAATATGTCTTGTGTGTATTGGTATGTGTTTGGTATCTTTCATACAGTAGTTTAATCGAAGACAAAGCATTCGATACATGTTTATGAACAATACGGTTTCCCGAATATATTCGGAATGTTATTTTTACTCAAAATTATATGTATAAATAAATAAATATGGCTGATGATATTTGTGATAATTGAGGCACAATTGTTGATGATGATGAAGGTAGAGGAATATCTCGTGATGCTGAAATGTACTTGCTAAACAAATGTAATTTTCAGAGTTGCGGCTTGCCAGACTGCATCAGCATGAGACAACAAAGGCAGACTCATAAGAGCATATTAGTTACCCATGCGTGTAACCCGAGGCAAAATGGACCCAGAGAGACCCCGGAGTTGTCCATTTTCGGTTGGGCGAACAGGTCTCGTTTGGTCTGAAACATGCGAGAGTCCGCTCCCTTTGATATAAGGTCTTCGCTTCGGGCATAACTCGCCGCCGGTCAGCCAAAGGGGGCCGAGAAACTTTATATTATTGGTTGTGGTTTGTCCGGAGGCTTCAATAAATGTTTGTCGAGAAAATCCGCGGACAGAAAAGCATGGAGAGAGAGAGAGAGAGAGAGAGAGAGAGAGAGAGAGAGAGAGAGAGAGTAGACGACTGGAGGAACAAAAAAGATTGAGTAAAAGGAGAATAGAGATGAAAAACATTGAAAAACCTGTCAAGGAAAATGAAGGAATTCAATTGAATATATTGGTTTAGTGTAATTTTCATGATCATTTGAAATTTTTCTTAGGACCATGTTGGGTGTGGAATTGGCACTTGGCTGGTACTATATGAAGTAATAATGTACTGATATTTACCGAAAGTTTAGATATGCTCTTTGAATCTGTTCAATATGGGAATTTTAAATCTTGAAAATCTCGTTTATTAAAGCCTTTTTATTTCTGAAGTACTTACGCAAATAAATATGATCTCATCATGTATTTATTCATTGTTTTATTATTATTATTATTATTATTATTATTATTATTATTATTATTATTATTATTATTATTATTATTATTATTATTATTATTATTATTATTATTATTTGAAAGAAGACCCTGTTAGAGATTTACTTTGTTGAAAAGGATGGAAGTTTGTTTGCCGTTGAGCTTACTGTACTGTGCTAAGTTGAAAAGGCTCAGTATGAGCTCAACTGAGTACAAAATCCCATCTTTTCAATGAAGTATTATTATTATTATTATTCTGGTGCTGCTCTGCGTAAAAGAATACGCTAAAAGGTAGTCTGTTTAAAAATGTATGAATATTAGATGGATGAAATAGTCCATTTTCGTAGTGACATCACTTTCATGTGATCGTCCAAAGAGCTTTTTCAAATGATATGCTGCTGTAGAGCTGATAGGACGGGGAACCTAAAGCCATAACACAGCATGCTAGACAAATGATGGAAAAGAAGTTGGAAAGGAAAAAACTGTGCCAAACCCCTAAGGAAGGTGCGAATTTATTGATATATTGTTATGCAATCACTTTAGTTACTTTGTAAGTAAATGCAGAGAAATTACAGCAAGATAAGGAACGTTAAGTGAAACGTCCTGTGTACTGGAGTCATAATGTTGAAGTTGAACGATGATCAAACAGAGATAAGGGAAAATACTCTGACAAACAGGCATGATGATGTCAAAGCCTCTCTGCTTAGGGAATGGCATTGGTGTTAGGGTCCCTTGCAGCATTATTGATGGCGTATCCATGTACGAAAATAGAGAAAGATACTTGACAAACGGAGGGACGGATCAACAATATCCCCAAGGAGTAGAAGAAAGACAACGCTGGGCGGAAAATTTTTGTGAGCTCACGAATAACTGATATGAGGACGATCATTTTGTTGGTATACCAGAAACTGACGAATATATGAGCGTGCTTATGATAAATTCGCAGTGTTTGAAATAGAATAAATGAATAAGAGACTCATGAGATGGAAAACCACAGGTTATGGTGGAATCACCGCATAGATGATTATAGCCGAAACTGAAATAACACTTCGTATACTAACTAGACTTCTTTTGCAGAATTGAGAAGGAACTAAGCCAGTATAAAGGTGCTAGATGAAGATAAAGGTAACCTAAATGAATGTGGTACTCGGGTAACTACTGATGATATTGCACTTACGTTGATTGCACTGAAAATCTTCAGTATGCCTATTCTCAACACGCTGGAGAAAGATATTGATAAACGTCATAGAGGGGAACAAGTTTCTTTGCTATACGGCTAGAGTTGCACAACTAGAATATTTATGTTAGGACATATTGTGCAGTATAGAATTTTAACATTCCCGTTGATGGGTCTTGATAATTACGAGAAGGTATTTGACAGCGTCCACAGACCAATGCCAAGGAAGATCTTGCGTCACTATGGTATTCCCGTGGAAAACGTAAGGGTGAGGCTAATGAAATTATCCATGAATAAAGTAGATGGAGAGTTGATGTTGATGGGGTCTTGCCAAATAAATATGCAAGATGTCGATGATGCTGTTTTAATCAGTAAAACACCACACGCTTTACAAAATGAATATAATAAAAACAGGAGAAATGAGGAAGGATTATGCGCAATGGGATAGAACTTTAGATCCATAGAGGATGAATGAGGTGAATCTGGCAAATATCCAGGAACAATGATATCCAATTCATATTCTCGTGAAATGGAATGTATTGACAGTCTACAAAATGCAAATGAAACATTGGTCAGACTAAGTTAGATTTTGGAGTCAAACATTGAAATTGTATACGAAAGTAATTCTAGTACGATCTGTATTGCTGTAAGGACATCAGTCATGATATGTCAGTGAAGCCGCAGTATATATGAAAGATTGAAACCTGAAGAAGATTGTTAGGAGTCAGGTGGCAAGACCAAGCTAGAAAGGAATAAGGGAATTTACTGTAGTTCCATAAGCAAATATGATCATGAAGGGAGACTGAGGTAGCTTGAATGTGTCCTGTGCATAACCCCTGGCAGCAGTACATGATATCAACTGGGGTCTAAGCTATGGAGGGTTTGGAAGACACATCTACTTGGATGAGAACTACGAGAAGGGAGGCCGTAGATTTGTGGAAGGTCAAGCAAAGGTCAGAGGTGAGTGGCGAAAGTTCACATACGCCCTTTGTGGAACGCTTCGTTGGTGATGATGATGACTTTGTAGGTGCGTTGATAGGAATGGCTGTTTGATATACATTATTACCTTCTTTTTTTTTTTTTTTTTTTTTTACCTCAGGAATGATTGTTATTATAAGGCAATAGTCACAACCGAATACTGAAACACGTTTGTAAGTAAATGAAGGGTGAAATTTTGAGCAAGACGATGTTTTAGAACAGATTATTAGTGGAACCACTGAAGAGTAACTGAAGTAAGCAGGGCAGCAGCTACGACCGAATGGATTCTCCCAAAATTCTTTAGAACCGACCTTGGTATATTCAGTACTTTCATATAGAGAGGAGCAGAATAAAAAAAGAAATAACCAGTGCTGAAGGAAAAGAGGAAAAGAACAATTACTATCGCAGTTATAGAAAACGAATAATTAAATAAAAGAAATCACAGGTAATGAATGTTTAATTATTCGTCAGTATTTCCTAGCCATGATTATCAGTGACAGCTTGTAGAGGTGTAATATTGTTATATCTAGAGATTTAGAAACGATCCTCTTCTGCATCTTTCTTTGCAAAAGGTCGCATCTTTAGCGGAAAGCTGCGTTTTTCACGATCGCATATTCCAATTCAAGATCTCTCCGGTCTGCGACAGTCTGGAAGGGCTCTCATTTCAGGAGATGATCATTGCGCCCTTTGACGCTGCTAGATGGTCATATTTCATTGGCCATTTGTAGCGTTATTCTTTTCTATACTGTTATCACGCCTATTCTTGATTCGCCCTTGCCTTTCATATTCTCCTATGTACCCTCTTTTATTATCTTGAAGAGTATATATCTTGGTCTGGAATGGCTTTTGTCGTCCTTAGTTTGCATATTCATTCACTTTTACAGGCGTGGAAGGTAGCGCGTCTATTATCCTGGAATGTCTTTTACCATTCATAACTCGAGTATTTATTCACTTTTTATAATCTTGGAAGGTACGCCTCTTGCAATACACCTCTCTCCAGCGTCTCGAACTAAAGCCTGCTGTCTGTGGGATGAGCGTGCGCGCCACATAACAATTATACGTCATCTTCCAGTAATTGTTACCATTATCTTGCCTTCCAGAAAAGCTATTCTCCGGCAGAACCGTCAGATGACACGTTATTGCGAAGGTGATTCCATGCAATTATCCCCCTTAACGAGCTCATGAATAAGACTCATTTTCTTAGAAGAGTCCCAAGACATCAGGTTATCACTACCTTCTTCACACTCTAAGGCATTTTAGGCTCTCTCCCCTTCGGCGCTAGGGATCATTTTTGCGTTTCTTCGGCCGGGAGGGATATGAACTGCTATATGGCGTGTGTGAGAGGTGAACATTGTTTGTGTTTACGGTCGACTTGAGGATATTATGATGGCGCTATTATTGTCGGATATTACTGTCTTGCACCGAATCTAATTGTGTAATATTCGATGGTATTCAGGCGGGATTAATCCGGATAATATTATCACTGATCCGTAATTAGAGGCTGAATATGGCTCATTTACGGTTATGATTGGGGCATAGACATTCCCCCGCCTCTTCTTAATTAGGGAAATAGTTAAACATTAGGAGTCTGATGATGCGAACAATAAAATTTGTGTTAATGAGTACGAAATGAAATGTTATTGGGTGCTTCTACATATGAACAACATTTATGAAATAAGTGATATTAGCATGTACCTTACACATCACACATGAATATATATATATATATATATAGATATAATAATATATATATATATATATATATTATATATATGTATATATATATATATATATATATATATAACATATATATATATATATACACACACACATATATGTATATATATATATATATATATATATATATATATATATTATATATATACATATACTATAACGCCAGAGCCACCTACATAATTCCTTGAAGATTAAGATTTCGTTTTTTCAAGTTCGCCCAAAATTGTAAATTATTATTTTTATATTATTTTTTGCTTTTGATTGGTTTTTAATTTCGTGCTCCTCTCAACTAGAAATTTTTATTATAATGCGTCAGACTTCACTGATTATGGTAATTTTCAAAGTGTTGATTGTGATAGTTCTGATTTAGTTTGACATTTAGATTTCAGCGAAACAGAGTTTTTAAGCATTCAATTTATTTAATAATCAAGATATTTTTCATTATTCTGTTTCTTTAACACTGACTTCCTTTAAAGTTTCCGAATATACGAACTGAGGAATGTATATTGGACTAGTGCACATTTTCCCAGGATTTACTGCGTACGTGTCCTTTACCATTGCTTCATTGAGTTGGTAATATGAACTGCTGTGTGGTCCACAAATTCATATCTTTCCGAGGTAAAAAAAAAAGAAAAAAAAATTAGCAACGTCTGTATAAAATTCATTATGTGTGAAGGAGCCGTTAGGAATTCAAGTCTAAACCAAAACTAGTGCATATGCCAACGAACTTTTATTCGGTAGTGATGCAAAGCCTACCTCAAATTGAGATAATATAAGAATCTTGAAATGTGGAAAAAACAGTTTCATACTTTACAAATGAATGTGATGTAGAACTGGTTACATTGCTTAAATTCAGCAAATTTAAAGGCAGAGGACGTCTTTTTATCATAATTTATACGTGCCATATATATATATATATATATATATATATATATATATATATATATATATACATATATATGATGTATATAGATATATATATATATATATATATATATCACATATATATGCTATATATAATATATATATATTATATATATTATATATATATATATATATATGTATGTATGTATTACGAAGTTATAATGATTTACGATTGCTCATACAAGTCTGATAATTAGGTGAATACAAAGCCTAGCTGCTATTGGTGGACACAAGCAAATTAGGAATATTGAGTAGGACGTCACTTTGACTGCTGCCTTGGTTACAAGACAGCAGTCACTGGCCTCCTAGGGAATATCTAGTTTTTATTTGATTTTTCTACTGTCATTTTCATTTTCACAAGGTAATATTTGGAATCTTTGCTGGTCAAATTGGTGCCTGTTGCCTTATTCTGTAGGAATAGGTGTACGTATAATTAGTATCTTGACCAAAATACTGATAATTATAGATAACTAGTTCCAGCTATCGATTTGAAACCATCCACAGATATTCCCGTGGGAGACAGACAGCGAGAGCTCCCCCTACTGCCTGAACACAGATGTCTTTATCGTTCCCTCGTTTTCACATGATAAGCAAAGGTCTCCACTGTTTCATAAAAATTATACATCCGTAATTTAATGTTCGTCACAACTGTTTAATTTCCTTTGTTGCTCTATCATATTTCTTGCCATATTCCATTCGTGCCGTGAACTGTCAAAATAAAGATAACATCAGCTGTTTCGTAAAAAAAAAAAAGCGTCGGGGATGGTGGGGGGCGGGTTAACTTTAGCTCTTTAACCACGTCACGAAGTAACAAAAGGATCTTGTCGTAAATGACAAATTCGTTTCCAAAGAGAGTGAAAATCGGCATTCACTCTCTATCTATCTCTATTTTTTTTTTTTACTTCTTTCCACAAATGTATCCACTTATCTCGTAATACGTGTGTGTGTGTGTGTTTTATATATATATATATATATATATATATATATATATATATATATATATATAATATATATATATATATTATATATATATACTATGTATGTACACACACACATATTACAATATAAGTGGATACAATTGTGCAAAGA